>NC_084520.1:7196811-7496811 GCF_024500385.1 Phyllopteryx taeniolatus | reverse complement strand
TTATGGCACAGCTGCGAAACCCAGGAAACTACAGGGGGAATGTTATCGTGTGCAACCAAGATTCACTGAAATGGACTAACAAGTAAAATTCGTACATTACACTGCATTAGTTACATTGCATTCTTATAGTCTTTGTCTGGTTACACTGTGTTGCCGTTAAGCCTTACATGATATTACTCTATGCAAGCCGCACAATGAGTGACGCAGCAGAACTAAACAGAACTGGACAATCGCAAACAACAAAGTACAGCTCGCGATTGACCCTCATTTTTTCGATCTATAAACAATACAGTGCTACTTTATTAAAACAATTTAAAAATAGTGGTGTTTTTTTGTGTTGGGTGAAACAGATAAATAGCATTTCAATTCAATTCAGTGGGGAAAATGGATTTAAAATACGAGTGAACTGAGTTTAAGCTTGGACATGGAATAAATTGAACTCGTAATCAGAGCCAGCCCTTCCTCTTGGGGCGCCCGGGGCAACATTTTACTTGGCCTCCATTTCCGATTTACATACACTTCCAAAAGAAATCAAATCACATTGTTTTTACCATTGTCTTTAATGTATAGGATGTCACCAAATTTAAAATATAAAAAAAATACACAAGCTTTTTTTTATTCTGATATGCAAATTAGATAGGAGGGTATTGGAATTATTTTGTAGTGATATTAATTGAGCATTCCTTCCATTTGAATCTATGTTAGCTTTTCCATTTTAACAGTAAATTGTAATAACTGTATAAGGTGATTCTTTTTTTCTTTTTCTTTTTTTCCTGATTTTGTGGCGCCCCCTGGAAGCTTTTTCCTATATTGCATGTGCGAGCTGGCTCAGTTTGTAATGTGTTATGTTACGTTATGCCGGCTAAATTGTGGTTCATTGAGAAGTACTCATCAAGGAAAGAGGGTTCAGGTTCTGGGTTCCAATCTCAGCTCTGACCTTTCTTTGTGGAGTTTGAATATTCTCCCCATTTTGCATGGCTTTTCTCCAGATATTCCAACTTCCTCCCACATTCCCAAAACATGCATGCTAGTTTCATCAAGGACTTTAAATTGGCTTTATGTGTGAATAGGATCTAGCTCACCCTGAACAGGATAGGCGGATAAAATGCATGACTGGATGGGGGATTTGAACTTGTCAAAAATGACCTAAGCAGGTTTGAAAAAAAAAACAAAAACATGAATTCTTCTCCACCTCTGGTCACACAGCTGGGATTTAACTTTCCAATCTCTTGGATCTACCTGTATGGTCTACTAATGCTGGCTGCACTTTTCTTTCCACACCTGCAATGGGATCCACCAAATTGTAGATTTATGACTTTTTAGAAACTAATGGCTACTTACTGCAGCCAATAGTTCTTTGGGCCAACTCCAATTCTAATGTATCACAATATGAATCTCTGTTAAATCCAGTGCTGAGAAAATGTCTGCAGAACATGGACTGTCCTCCAACGCAGAGGATTCAGCACCAAAGCTGTATCCCAGATGTACGCTGTGCATCACGCATTTTCATTGCAGCCTATTGGACATGGCGCCCAAACGGCTGTGGATCACAATGTCTTCCAGTGGCTTTATGACTCAAGATCTTAATAAAGTATCTGAATCATGTACCTCACGTCTGCACACTGAGAGAAGATGTGCCTTGAAGAGCTTTGCAGGTTTTCTGCTTTGAAGGATCAGTAAAGAAGGGATTTTCTGACTTCAATCCATCACCGCCAGTCCTCCCTGTGTCTTTAAAGGTTGTTTTAAGAGGTGAGAACGTAGATTACCTCTGAATCTCCTCCACATACATTCTCCCAGAGGACGCGGCACATCATCACGCACTGGACCACTGCAACTTTTCATGTGTGATGGGTCTCCCTGTAGGCGTCAGAGATGAGCTCATTCTTGGAACGTGGACAGCGGCATGTTAATGAATGGGCTTGATTAGCTGCTGAAGATATTTGCAGCGCAAAAAATAGAAAGTGGGTATTTTTTACCGCCACCAAACGCAATACAAGAGAGATGGAAGTTGTGAATTGATTGCTGTTTGTTGGTTGCTTGGTTAGTTTGGAGTATAGTGAAGCCTCACTTTTTGCGAGGAATAGAGATGGAGACCTGCCGCAAGTAGCGTAATTCTGCGAGTAACTGACTCCAGCTCACCCGTGACACTCAAAAGGATAAGCACTATAGAGAACAGATGGTTGGATATGCATGACCATTGCTATTGGAAGTCAATATTGTATTGTATTTGTGATTACAATATGGACGAAGCTTTAAACTTGACAGCGTGTCAGAGCTGTAGCAAAACACACAGGAAGCACTTGAGAAACAGTCAGGAATGGCATGCAAGAGTAATGGCAAAATATGATGCAACAGTCAAACAAATGTCTATCATTATGTAGTCTGGGTTAATTTTTTTTTTGGGCAACTTCTTTGAAGTTGTATTTGCTTTTAGAACTGCACGGTAGGCCACCTCGAATACTTTCACGTGCCGTATATGGCCTAGAGCTTGTAGAGTCCCCGCATCTGCATTCACTCCACAAATCTTTCATCACTCAGACACCTCCAGACAATTTACAACCGTCGGGGCTTCACCTCAGGTCCCGTATGTCATATTGTTCACATATATCATTTCTACACTCACTATTCACACTACCTCCTCCAGCTATTCAACCTCGGACAGTTTTGTGCCTTTAAGGCATAGCTATAATGTTAATTGGATGCACAGTATCTCACAAAAGGGATTACCCCCCTCACATTCTTGTAAAAAAAAATTGTGCATCTTTTCATGAGACAACACTGAAGAAATTACACTTCGCTACAATGTAAAATAGACAGTGTGAATATGCTGTCCCCTCAAAATAACACAACATAGAGCAATTCATGTCTAAACTACTGGCAACAAACGTGAGTACATCCCTACATGAAAATCTTCAAAGTGGGCCCAAAAAGCCTAATTTCCCTCCCCAGTGTCAATCTCAGGTGTGAAAGAGGCGTAGCTGTTTACAATTGAATTCAACAACTATTTTAATAATCCCTCAGAGCCATTGTTTACTGTAATTTAAAACTGCCCAAACTTGTGATTTCAGCCAGTAAATATTCTCTGATTTCTGTGGTACTTTATGAAATCAAACTGATTCCCTTTTGCATTTGCAAACATCAGCTTTGACTTGAAATCATCAACGTTTTTGCCTATTTTCTGACATTTTACAGATCAAACCAGAAACGGAATCATCGTCAATTTATGAAAAAGTTTAAATTCATCTGTTATGAAAATAATCTTTATATGCAGCCGTAATATAATTAACCAGTAATTGGAAAAGCAGCCTCAGAAGTGTATATCGAACTAGTTGTCCTTTGCATTAATCAGAAGTATCTCTCAGTTTCAAAAAGGTTGGTGAGTATAACATCACTCCCTGTTGTGTCATTGGGAATTGTTGTTTATTTGGTTTTGTCTAATCATTAAATAATACTAAATAAACAACAATAATAGCTTAATAAACAGTAAGTGGAAAACAATATTTTGCAGTAAACTTTAATGCTAAATAATTTTGTTCTCCAATTATTCCATTCTAAAGATTTCCAATAGCGACAGTCCTAGAATGTGTCCTAATTTGTCCCAAATGACTTAGTTTCATTTTTGCAACATTTCAAATGTCCTCGGTGTGGCATCTGAATATATGTTTTTACTCACTAACAATTTGTCCATCATCTGGTTTATATATCGCTATTCGAATACACTGTATCGAATTGGCGAGACACTATTTACATTTTGTTTTTTTTCATTGGCAAACGAAAGTACTACGAGATCGTATTTGCAGTACCTGGTCAGTTGGCGTTCTGAGCATACCAAATGGGTGTCACATACGGTATATCACTTTTGCATACTTACAGTATTGGTAAAGCAGATTTATCATCACGAACTGGACCCTTCAGTATTATACTCCAGAATATCCAGTGTGCTCCTGCTCTAAACAAGACCCTCTTTCTACTCACTTGTTGTTTTTTTGATAACATCTCGTTCTGATTGTTGCGTTCAGTTTTTTTTGGTTTTTTTTTGTAGTGTCCAGCACTTCCTCAAATGGAGATACATCCTGCCTCCCGATGAAAGTACTGTAGATGGATTAATCCTAAAAGAATTATGTACAACTCACCCCAGATGGGACTCAAACCCAGAATCCAGTGGTTTAGGAGGCCAGTGTCTTATCCATTAGGCCACAGACCACAACAACCTTGTTTAAGCTGTGTTGTGATATGGAATACTGTATTGGGTTTGGGTTCCATTAAAACAGCATGGATGTGACTGGTATGCACCAATTTTCTATTGGCCTAAAGTAAACTGAGCCCTTTGAAATTTGCGTCACAACGTTTTAAAAAGATGAGCAAGTCCTGTAGTTTTCTCGGTATGTTGGTTAGTATTTCAATTGTTTGCGCCACATCACATTTCATTTAGCCATAAGGCAAGTTAAACAACATCGATAATTAAAGGGATCGAGAGATTTCTTACGTGTGCACCTACATATTTATACATGTAGATACATGACAGGCATCCCAAAGTCTTAGTGAAATTGTTTAATTTGCACATACACGCACACAAGCATTCCGACACATCTTCCCCTCATTCCCACCATTCCTGGCGTCGGTTATAGGTTTACATGTGAGACAGCCCTCATTAAGTTTGTGTGTGTGGGAAAATGACTAGCCCCTCTCCTCGCTCATTAAACATTCATAAGACGGAGACTCCCGTTGGCCGCTGTGCAAAGTGAGCGTATGTTTGCTACAAGGCCTGCGTCCTGCCGCGATCGCACAGGGAGAGCGTTTCTGTCCAGCCAACAAAGAAGCAGTGTTTGGCCTGTTACAGTAGCCAAACTGGGTGGTAAAGGAGCTGTCTCCATGTCTTGCCGCAGACACGCGCATTTCCTCGTGCACTTTCGAAGCTGATTTGCTTAGTAACTATTTCAAACTCAATACAGCTGAGTGGTTAACCTGGTAACTTTCTAGATCCTGGGAATGTTGCATTTTCAACTTCTGCCAAGGACGAAAAATCACGTTTTGATAGCAGGAATATGCATAAACTACATAAAGGCAATACAGTATACACACACATGGGTGGCACAACTTCCCACATGACTGCCTGGTGACCAGACTTGGGTGTACCTTGCACCTCATGTCCTCAATGTCAGCTGGGATAGGCTCCAGCTCACTTATGACAATAATGAGGATAAGTGGTATAGAAAATGGATGGCTGGATGGCAATATGGGTGCAAATTTGATTTAATACAATATAGAAAATTAAAACACATTCACTGCCATTGACGGCTTTAGAAGTCAAATATCCATGTTAACTGGGAAGGCTGGCAGTGATTGAGTTTTTCTATGACAATTCCCCCTGCTCCATAATACAAATAGTAGAGTTCCATCCATCTATTCATAACATATCCAACTAATAGAGGACAAACAAACTTACTCATTAGGGTAATGGGTGAGCTGAAGGCCATCCCAGCTGACGTTTGACTGGGTACACCCTGGACTGGTCACAAATCAGTCGCAGGTCATATATAATGTAGATAAAAAAAACATTTCCACTCACATTCACACTGATAGACAGTTTTTGAGTCTTCAATAATTTAATAATTTTGTAATAATTCCACCGAGAAAACCAACACAAGCACAGGGACAACATGCAAACTCCGCACCGGAAGGCCAGGGTCAAGATTTGCACTCCAACTTCAGAATTGTGAGTAAACGTGCTAACCATGAGTCCACTGTACTCTCTCTCTCAAAACTCAGATGCAGTTCATTCACTATGATCCACTACAGTTCTAAACCATTGTAACTACGACCACATTTTTATATTTGATACAGCTCATTATACTGTGCAAGTTCTCATAATTTTGAAACTATTGGTAGGTGTATTGACAGTATATCATTTTATTTCAAAGTACTGTGATTGTACCCACCACAAAGGGTTTGTCACAGCTGATGAAGGCCGTTATGGAGTGGGCTTGTTTTTTAGTATTTGTGCATACAATATGTATGTATGTATGCTATATCTGGAAATAAATTGCTTTAAGTAAAGCACATGCCTTTCAAGTTCTGTCCAATAATCAAGTGAGCATGTATGGACTTTTTCCACTGAAGCCAGACAGGCTGTTGTTTCTCTTAAACGTCCCCAGTTTCCCTCTTGTCATTCCTCTGCTTTTTAACCTGCAAACACCCCGTGACATGCGCTGCTGTGTTGTCAGTTCAAAGCACACGGAGAGGTCAGAGAGGGAGTGCGTCACTCAGACCACTTGTCACCCAAATGATGACAAATTGGCCGCCTCGCCTCTCGCCTCCCAATCAAGTCCAGACCTTATGTACGCATGCACTTCCTGTGATGGAGATGGATGGCACTCAGGTGAACAGCAGAGGGTGTGTCACCTTTTACTACTTGCACGCACTCTTTGAATACTGACTTTCTTCTGTTTTTGTGGCATCAAAGAGAGGAGAACCAATGTTAAATGGTGGTTGCGCCATCTATTATTATTTGCACTTAGTCACAAAGTCACGAGAAGCACCGTAGGGGAGCTTGTGAGTGTTAAATCCAAATTTTAGAAGCCAAAGCCGAACATGAAAATTTGAACAATGGAACCCTGACTCATTGTTTTCGTGACCCAAAACTCATTTTAAGCAGTGGCCATGCAAAGTTGCTACTTAACCTTAATTTCGAAAAAAAAAAAAAAAAAAAAAAACAGACGTCTTTTGTCTCTGGGAGTTGTCTTTTTTTCTTTCTTTGTCGGGCCACTCGACTCAATGTCTCGTTATTTTTCCATGCATAAAAGTTTCATGAAGAAATAAAGCAGGCTACTTGCTGAGTTTTTGGCTGGTGTCAGTCAAAGAAGCAGCCCGACTGGAAGCGGACTGATGAACGTCGACTCAGTCCTGTTGGAGTCTTCATTTGAACACATGTGCAGATGTAAAACAGACCAGCTGAAAAAGCAGAAAAAAATAACTCAGTCAACTATGGGTTGCATTGAGCTTGGGCAATTTGACAAATACTGATCTGCAATCAGTCATGACTTGAGTCCATGCCAGTTGTTTATGTCATTTTGTCTGCAAGGAAACAGATATGCTGAGTGTGGATCGATAGGGTCAATCAACTATGCATAGTAATGGCCGGCATTTTGATGCAGTGAAAAGGTGTTTTGTTGTTTTTGCTCCGTTGAGTTGTCATTGATATACACACTGACAATCTGATTACAGATCTAGAAAGCGCCGATCATTGCCTTTAATCTGAGATATGAGTCAGCATGGTTTGTTGCAAATGGACTTTTGGCCCTTCTTGCAAGTGAACCTTCTCTCGCTGAAGGTGAAGTCACAGCAGTGAATTAAAATATGACTAAATATAGTACATTCTGTGATCCTCTTTTATTAGAAGTACTCATATTGAGAACCTGATTACAGATCTGGAAAGCAGTGGAAAAGACTTTTCTGTGAGGTGTAAATTCAGAGGACATGTTCAATTACCATCAAAATCTAATGAGCTGTGAACCTACCAACCTATTGTCCACCAAGATAAAGTGCGATTATTTGCATTTGATTTTAAAGAAATGGGCAAACAAACATAGGGTAAGAAACTGACAGTCTTGTCGCTTCGTCCGACCATGCTTATTGTTCCACCGTAAGTGTGTCTCTTGACACCCTGCTTTGGTCTCCTTTCCATTAGGACCTCTTATTTCCTTAAACACACATACAGCACAGGCTCAGGTTCCTCCAGATGTGAGGCCTTCGGGGTTCATCGTGGATGTCTGATGAAGAAGTGTGTCTGGGTCATTTCCACAACGATGTTGCTTTTCCTCCAGATCGGATTCTGCTGGTCACATCTTTTCACATACTGTAATTCACTTGCTTCGTGTCAGTATATTTTATGAATTCTCATAGCTCAGACTTCAAAAAGATGTTTTCTGAAGGCAAGATCTTCATACAGTTAGTGCGCTTGTTTGAAAACAGACGATTATTCACTTTCCCATTTGGCCCCAATTGGAAACTCCTGAGGGGACTCTTTAACTCTTCACCTTACACGATGTTGCTCATGTGGCTCACTGTCCTCTTTGGTTCCGTTTGATGCAGTGTACACTTTATCTGACGCTTCCTGGCCAAGTCGCCGGCTCCATCTGGACGCCGGGCGGATAAGATCTGTGAAAGCGAGCCAAGCGCTACATTGACGGGCCATGAAAGCTAAACAATGAGCTGAAAGAAAGACGCACTGCTTGAGTGGCAGCCCTGTGGACATTTATCACTTGAGGTGACATCTCTCATATGACGTGGAGTAACCGAAGCCCACGATGTGATAGCATTTATTGTTACAACTCTTGTGATTGAACGGAACAATAATTGAGAGCTCAAAAAAAGAATAAATGGGAAACACGTTTAAGGAAATTACAGTCATATGAGAAACAAATGTGACACTTTCTAAGCATTCGAGCTTTAACAATAACTTGAAATATCCATTCAGTTTCTCTGACGCTTGCCCTGGTTGGCATCGCGGGCGAGCTGTAGCCAACACCCTGGACTGGTCGCCAGCCAATCACAGGCACATATAGAAAAAAAACTCATTCACACTCACATTCACACCTATGGAAAATGTAGTCTTCAATTAAACAAACATCGTTTTGTTTGTAATGTGTGAGGAAACAAGAGTATGCGAAGAAAACCCACGCAAGCATGGGGAGGACATGCAAACTCCAGAAATTAATATTCCAGTTCAGAGTCAAACCCAGATCTCCTGACTGTGAGGCATCACTATGCACACATAACAGTTGGGTTTTTTTTCCAATGTAGTACACATATTGGTGCTTTAATAATAGCATTGAAAAAGGGAACGTTTTTGAACCATTAAAGTGGTTTCAGTTTTAAGGCTTTGGTGGTATTTTTTGAGGGATGTTTTAGGCTTTAATCGACTCATATGGTTTCGTTTGGCATTACATTAGGGGAAATCAGATTTATTTAAAACTCACTGTTACGGGACGTTGCGTAAATCCGATCATACGCAACAGATTTAAAACTTTTCGAGTAAAAACTATCAGCACCTTAACCAATTCCACTTTGATTTACTCAGCGCAAGAGGTTCTCATTTAGCAGTGTATCATGTTTTAGAACAGTTGGCAAGGTAGTTATATTTTTTATGCCACTCTGGAAAGTGTTTAACTTACCATCAATTCTTACCTTCTTCACTCAACGCTGCACGGCTCACTCATTGTAATGAAAGAAGTTAACTTTATGCCAAAACGTTATCTTAACGTGTCATAAAGTTAGTTGTGAAGCGACACATTAAGCTCTGTCCCTCTTGAAATACCACGTATCAGATTTCTCGCCGTGAGGGTCTTGGCAAAAACTCAGCAGGCCGACTTCAGCGTGCTAAATGAAGGCTTGACGTGCAGAAAAACACAGAATGACAGGAAGTGTGAAAGAAAAGAGAGAGGGGCTGTGCTCTGGGTGGTGCTCTGTGACACTTTATGAAGGCTTTGAGGGGCAAAATGGGGCGTCGGACCCATTGGGTTCGAAGCGGTTTGACTTGACGTTTTACAATCACGTCGCACTACATCTGGAGTATTTGATGTCAGGGGTTCAGCAGAGGGTCGTGTGATCTTTTCGAGCAACCTGAGACAAGCGGCATGGTGTGCGTTGGGGGACTATTGCAGAAATAATTGAGTCGGAACTTTAAATGAGCTTGCCCTTTATGACAGTGTGTGTGTGCGTATGCGTGTGTGTGTTTGTGTGTGTGCATGCAGTGCAAGTCAATATACAGTAACTGCAGGTTATTCAACAACAATGAAAGGTAACATGACACAATTGTACCGTCGTATAAGGAAGCAATCAAAAGTGCAAACATTCAGGGAATCAATTTGTCTGCCATTGGTCCATATGGACATGGTCCTTGTACACCTTCATGAACTGGATCAACGTCAATGAATACTGTATATTCATATGCTTTTACAAAGACATCATTTGGAAGTGTGTTTCACCTTCAGCTGCATCAGAGTGTCCATACGGAATGGTCATCCTTCATAAGTCTAACAATTGTTAGACTTGTTTTGTTCAGTAAATGCAAAATGTTTGCATATACAGCAGAACCTCCAAAGCTAAATAGAATTCATTGCGTGACGCTTGTTGACTTCCAGGTTTTTCACAACATTTTGTTCCATTACAAATAATATAAAGCGAATGTATTTGTTCCAGGCTCAAACTGTCACGATCATAAAAGCTGTGTTAACTGTACAGACAACTTTAAAGAAGTCAAATCAGTGCAAGCGTTCCAAAATGTTATTGATGACGACTAGTGCAACAAACCAAACAAATGTCCTATGGACAATTAATAGTCCGGGTCATTTTGGGGCTCAGATTGCCTGCTGCCTCCAATTTTCATTCTCTCATCAGCTTGGAAAAGGGAAGTCATTCACAAACAACTGTTACTATCTCTGGAGCTGTCTTCAACTCTTTGGTGAGAATATCAACAACTACCACAATAGGTCATTTGGATTAAGCCTGCTGTTTCCTATCAGACAGAACGTGCGGTGTACATTCATGTGCAGCATAAATCTCAGCTCTCCTGTCTGAGTGTGGTGCAGTATCCTTTAAATCCCCACCTAGTGCGAGTGTTCAGTCAGAGTCATGAAAAGAGTCCATTTATAGCCATGAAAAAAAAAGGGCCTGTTTCAATAGACTTAAAGAAGAAAGCCAATGAAAACAATGACCCTGGCCAGGAGAACTGGGGGCTGAAATGCAAGTTTAATTCCATTCTCTTGCATAAAGAAAAAATATAACAAGTCTCTGGAAAACTTGCGGTGTGCAAAAATGTGTGCTAGCGACAGGGGCGCTGACAGACGAAGTATACCACCGCACGAAAATCAACTCGACAAGGTGATATGACAAGTGACTCAGGAGAAAGGGAGAAAGAACGTATACAAAGGCGCAGTAATGAAAGAATTTGAGCAGCCTGGTCCATTAAGGCAGTGAGTAATTGGAGCAATGGGAACACTGACTGAAGCATGATGGGAAAATAGCCTTTCCTAACCTAACCTGATGGATTGCTGCAACAACAGAACGCGGTGAAAGGCGCATTTTAAATTCATCTTTTAAAATAATTTAACATCAGTCTGTATCAATTCTTCAGCTTCACTGTGACTTGTTTTTCGTATTGTTTACTGTATTGTAATTAATCGGGCACTGTTAATGTGCTCATTGTCCAATCTACATGTTAATCATTATAGCAGCGCTACTCGCGATGGTTGTAATGTCACTCAGAGTGTGTACGTGTAACTCATTACTTTCATAAGCAGATCTGCTGCTCTACCCGATCTGCCACTTCATTGTTGCCGAAGATTTTATTTTTGGGCGGGGGCTCATATGTTTATTTGTTTTTTTTAATGATTCTTTTTTTTCAAAATGTATCTGGAATTAGGAAAAGTGAAAATATATACATTATTATTGTATTTAATTAATGTGTGGCTATACTGTATAAAGAAAGGCCAGGTAATTTGTATATCACAATTCACACATGGGCAGTTGCTTTACAAAGGCAAAGAAATTATGAGGTCAAGGAAAAGCTGTTTGTAAAGTTTTTTTCAATAAAAAAACATTTTAAAACAAAGAAAACAGGATAAATAATTAAAATGACTATAAAAGAGCATTTAAAAACAAAAGTCAATATAATTTTAAAGTTAAATATGTTGTAGTTTAAGTGAAAATAGGAAAAGAAATCACGTGCAAGTACCTACTCAGACTATTATTATTTGTATTATTTGTTATATGTTGTTTTTGATATTGTTTCAATGCATTTTTTTTATTAAAATATGTTTAAATCTAATTCATTTCACTTTTGACCTTCTGTGGTATTGGAAAAGCATTCTCTCAAAAATAATTCTAAATGATAGAAATCTGAATTTTTATACGTTACAACCAAATTTTTCCGATTTTTGGGCAGACGTTTGGAACCATATATCCTTAGAAATAAATTTTGTGAGCATTGGCATTAAAGGAGCAACAGCACAAAGGCTTAACGATTAGCACGTCTGCCACACAGTTGTGAGGAATCTCGGCTCCGTGTAAAATCTCTCCTGGTATTCTGGCTTTCTCCTGTTTGAAAAACATGCATGTTAGGCTCATTAAAGACTCTAAATTGTCCATGAGGTGTGATTGTGAGTGAATGGTTGTCTGTATTTACCCTGCAGTTGACTGGCGAACAGTCCAGGGATTGGTGCCAACTCACCCATGACCCTGATGAGGACAAGCGGTACACACGACCTGTTACTTTAATGTGGCATCATGTCATGCACTCACTGAAAGGCTTTTTCCTAACTTGGTGCATGGGGTTCAGTGAAGAAAACATTCCATTTTGATGCATTGTCAAGAGCGAATAAAGAAAGAGTGTGAAATCAACATGAGCATCCGGTGCTGCAAAACATTCCTGTCGGACTCGCAACACGTGCACTCCCCCTCGAAGGCTTTTCAAATCTTTTGCAGCACCCTGAGATGTGAAGAATAAGTGCAATTTGAGATTGTTGTCAATTTTTCAAATTGCTGACAAACACGTATAGTGGATGATTGTTCTCAGACAGGGACCCTACGAGGATAAATGGCCGCGAGGGTTCGCTTTGGGGGAAAATTGTCGCCTCCAAAATGCTTGAGGAGTGCGATCACCATTAACTGATGAAAGCTGTTCACAGGGGAGGCGTTCAGACTCATCCGTCACACGGTCGCAGATTGACAGTTGCAACAGAGTGAGTGTGTGTGTGTGTGTGTGTGTGTGTGTGTGTGTGTGTGGGTGGGTGCTTGTGTCGTCCTGGCTTCAGCTTTGAAAAAAAAAAAAAAAATGTTCATATGACTTTTGAGAATCCGTCACACTAAATCGGTTTTTGGATAAGACAGTGAAGTCAGTTTTTCCAACAAAACATCCTGGTCTGTATTTTTTTATTTTTTTATTTATTTATTAATGTCTTTTAGTCTTTTTGTGTGTGTGTTTGTTTGGTGCAATCAACGTTCCACAAAACATCATTAGATTTCAGAGCAGAACTGATAATACTGTATTTATCATTGTGGAAACTCCAATAGCATAAATACAGTCTATGGCTTCTTTTTATTTGTTTGGCAGTTGGCAAGCACGGGTATTACGTCCCTCCTTCTGGACTGGTGTGGACCTCGACTGCTGACTTTTGGCTGCGCTCACAATCTATTTGATAGTTGATTTAGCACTGCAAGAATTGACCAATTGTGTGGAGCTGAATGTTGATTAATCGCGCCTTGAAGCAATTCATTCAAAATGGAGAGCACTTCTTGCCTGTGACCAGCAGAGGCGTTGTGGATTCAAACTTGCTATCGAAAAAAATGTTTAGCCACATCCACACTATGACGGATTTCCTTCCAGCAGTATTATTCTGCTCAATAGAGCACTGGCATTGAAATGGGAGTCCAGAACATCCAGAGAAACATTCTCCCATCCAAACAATATTTGAATAAATTTCCCACCGCTAGAAGGAACGATCACAATATGTTTTATTTTTTTTTTTTATTATTATTTTTTTTTAATGATCATTGGGAAATCACTGCAACACAAAAAAACAGTGGCCATGACTTTATTTGGCAACGGTGAACCACAATATCCATTACTGCCACCTAAAGGATTGGAGTGGAACATTGTCATTCACTATTTAACTGATCCAATTTGAATTTTTTTTTCTTCCTCGAACATTATTGAAACAATATAATACAATTAATAAAGGATTTGCAATTTTCTCTAGCCACTGGTTTCCCGCTCCATTTCTTCTGGCTGGATTTACACGGCATATCCAAGTCATACTTCCATTTTAATGATGTTATCAGATTTTCTGGACTATTTCCATGTACAGTTCAAAGTTTTTTCTATGTACATTTAAAGTTACACACATCCAAAATGTTGTGTTTACACTGTGATGGACGATATGAAACAAATCACGTGTGCAGCTGACTAAATTGCACATAAATACATGGACAAGGGTCAACATTGGGCAGTAAACTATAATAATAAATAGGACTCTCCAGCCCCACTGATTTAAATGAGGGTAACCTCCACAATACTTCATTAGCCACCATAGGGAAATATTTAATTGTCTATGCTTTGTGTGCTTTGTTTCTTTTGTGTCTATTTTTTGTTGTTCGGCCAGAAGTGTGTACTATATGTCACTGATCGGTGGATTTAAATGACATTAGGCTCGAGTTGACAGAATACAGAAGACCCCCGCTGTTTGTGGGGGATAGGGACCGGGCCGACCGTTAATAATGAATATCTGCAAATAATTGACGGCTATTACAATTGCATTGAATTTTGTTTTTGTTTTTTAACCCTGAAGAATTCTTCAATAAGCCAATCAGCATTTTATACAAAAAATATCGGTTGGTTCCCCCCAAAATCAAAATAAAAAATAAAAAATAAAATAAATACTGTATATATATTTTTAATACCCAAAACAATCTTGAATAAGCAGAGAAATATCACCAACTAATGATTTCCAAAAAAAAAAAAAAAATGGGTGTTGGTTCCCTTCCAAAAATTGAAAAATAAAATTGGCAAAAAATTCCGCTAATAAATGAATCTGTGGCTGCCGAACCATGACTATCCATATTTGGATGAGGCTTGATTGCAACTTGAAGATATCCAGTTCCACTTTTCTTTTCTTTTCTTTTTTCCTATTCATGCTGCCAAGGCGCATATCCCAATTGTGCCACTTCAGAGCCAAACATCAGAATTGTGGCACTTCAACCTTGCAGTGAACAGTAAATTTCGCCTTACCCTTGCTAGCCAGGAGGGAAGCAGCCACGGATATGTGGCATTATTGTTCGGCATTGGGTGAGGTCTGCACTCCAGTGAGCTCTTATGATGCACCTGTTTTCCCTCAGTCTTACTCTCCTTTCTTACAACTGAATTTCATCAACTCTCAGTCAACACGAGTGTTTTTCCCACTAGGCCACTTGGTGCTTGGCTGGCTCTCGTTAGGATGCTTGAGATTTTGAGTTGTGCGTAAATGTTTGTTGGATATTCGAGGAAAAGCCTCGCCTGCTTAAAGAGCAGCTAATTATCCTGATGAGGCATTGGTCCAACAGTGTGGAGCGGGATGACAAATGAGCCGGTCCTGATGTGTGCGGCTCTGGCAATCCTGCAGCGCACAGCAAACTAGCTAACCAGCAACCACACAAGTAAACCTGAAACTGCTTTGAACACACCCTGCAGTGGTTACATTTGAGGTTCTCCAGAAAAGATTCAGAATACTTTCACTACTAACTGGTCTTTTTGACACTGCAAGCTTGTGTCTTATCTGTTGCCAAACCGAAACTTACTCTTTTCATTTCATTTGATTTCCTATAAACCCTTAACCCATTACGCATTGAACAAAATTATACATTTTATAACAGTTTTCTTGTCCAGAAAGAACTAAATGGGTATTAATTTGTCTGGAATACATCACAAATAGACTCTCACGTTACAGGCAGACCTGCACAAAACTCCAAAGACATTCAATCGAATTACAATGAGAATAGAATTGTTGTTTGTCTATATGTGCCCTGCGATTGGCTGGCCAACCAGTCCGGGGTGTACCCTGCCTCTCACCCAAAGTCCGATGGGATAAGCACCAGCACACCCGTGAGCCCAGCAGACATTCCAACAGCTTCTTCCCTCTTGCAATCAACTTCTTAAACAGCTAACCTACAATTCCATTGCAACATGCTGCCAATTTCTTTTGTCTGAGTTTGTTGTCACATTTCTGTCGGGCCAATTATAGACTACTCGTGCACTCACTGTAGTAGTCTCGGCCACGCTGCACTATTTGCATATCTGTTGTTGACCAATACTGGCCACTCATGCCAGAGTAGCATCTGCCCCATTTGCACACTGATTGAGGATTATCTGCAACATTTGCACGATCAACATTGTCCCAGATTATCGCGCTACTAGCCACTTTAAACTGCATACAGTCCTTGAAGTCTCTGCGCCCTTTGCACAATGGTCATTGCACCGGACTATTGCGAGATTAGTCATTCCAACTGCTCTAAGTGCTAGAGGACTCTGCATTTTTTTGCACAATTGTCAAAAAAAAAATTAGAATTGTACCGGCATTACCAGATAACAAGCAACCCTTTATTGCTCAGTGACTGTTTTTCTCAATGTCTTTCTGTCTCAAAAGTGTTCTGTCAATTGACTGTCTGCTGTCGTACTAGAGCGGTTCCAACTACCGGAGACAAATTCCTTGAGTGTCTTTTTGGACATACTTGGCAAATACAGATGATTCTGATTCTGATTCTGATTGAGGACAAGTGCTATTGAAAATGCATGGATGGGTGGATGGCTGGATGGATGGATGTTCCATCGTGTCTATTCGAGGGCAAGCCATGATTTGACACACATTTGACACTGTACAAGGAGTAAACATTTTGGTGTTGATTTTTTTTTTAACCTAAAACTTAAACTTGATCTTCTATTAGTGAAGGTGCACCACTCTAGTCCCGTGAGTGTCACTAATAACATAGCATAACAAATTGGTGGTGAGGAGAAGATGATGTGTCCAACTGTCCATCCATCCAATTTTTTCACCGTTTATCCGAAATCCTCCAAAAGGCAGATTACACCCTTGACTGGTCCCCAGTTATTTACTGTCACTAAGTGGGAATTGAACCCCCGCTAGCTGCACTGTCATCGAGCAAGATAACCACTACACCATTAGTGACCCATGTGGAGGCGTATGAGCATTTATCAGCTATAATGTTTTTGTGGAATCGCAGGGATTTGCAGTCGTATTCTTGTTAAGCACGACTTATTTCACTGTGTGCGTGTGCCGTGTATGGGTGTATGTGTGTGTGAGCTTGGTATACATCATTTGAAAGGATGTCATGGCCCTTGCATATCCTACAGCATGAATGGTGATTCAGCCCCAGCCAACAGTATGAAAACAAATCAAAGGAGAAGAAAAGGAGGAGGAGGCGTGGGGGGAGCGCCGATGAAGGATCGGGTCTCGGGCCAAAAGAAACATGGTGGGCTCGTCTATCCTCCTCACGGTTCGGGGTCCGATGAGCATATTCAGTGAATGAGAGGCAATACTCTTCCATCTCACCAGCAGGAGGTGGAGAGGTGAGTGATTATTGATGTCATACAAGCTGAAAATGTGTCAATGAGTCTAAATGTGCAAATAATGACATCATGCATTTTGAATTTCTTACTTCGATTACTGACTCACATGACCAACTGTGGTGATTCTAAAACCTTCAGATAATAAAAACTAATTAAAAAATAATAAACAGAGAATACAAGTATTGTACATGTACATTGCCTTTCTTGGAGCAGACATGGTTACAGTTGATTTTTACCCATTTAGCTGCCGACTGTGTCGCTTTAGCCAAGCCTCAATTTATCTAGGTTAGTCTTTTAAAGAATTCACTCCAAGCAAAGGTATTGTGCAGGTACCCCAAACACCTCAATTAATAATTCATTTTTTAAAAAGGGCAAAAATACAATACATCAAAAACCTTGAAAAAACTGAAAATGCACCGGAAAACATGAAAGCATTGCCAGGAAACGGTTGGACCTCCCTTCTATGCTGTGCTGTGATTGGCCAGTTTGCATTCAAGGCTGTTGAATAGTGAAACAAAAAGTAAATTCTAAATTTCTTTAAATGCAACCCACAAATGCACATACACTTGGAGGACTGAAAAGGGCCCTGATAAAGAAAATGGATCGCCACCCCTGCTTTTGATGAAGCAGTGACCTAAATAAAGCCTTGTTTGAAGTAAATAAAGCCATGTGTGAAGTCAATAAAGCCTTTCCAATCGGAATAAGTCTCTAAGATACGATCAGCTATTTGTTTCAATGCGGTTTTGAATGGCCAAATGTTTAATGTTTAGCTTAAAACACAGAAGAAAAGGCCGGCCTTTATTCATATGGAGACTACAGTGCAAGCGAATGTAAGTTTCAAAGCACCTAATAATGACTATTTTTCTTCATTCCCACTCTTTCTACACCCTGCACTTTGTTCTGCAGCTTATAGTGAGAACCAGACTGATGTGAGTGGGAGTCTGGCAGCAAGGCCGCTGTAATGAAGTGACTTTATGATCATTGACAATTTGTGCTCATTTGGTTGAAAATCCCACAAATTATGAGACGTCCCAATAAACTCAGCTCTGCCATATTCTTCACTTCCCATATAAGTGGAGCCGGCCAACCATAAATTGGGAGACTGTGAAGATGAATGTGGCCGTGACATATACTCACAGTGGTTTTAATTAGCTCCAATGTGGCAGCTAATCAGTGTTGTAAAACTTGCTTCCACCCCCCCCCCCCCCCCCCTCCTTTTTTCAGTTTAAAGGCTGCAAGGAGATTCCTTGTGGGGCTGATGTAGTTCCTTAGGAAATGTTACAATACAGTGCTTATTAGAAGGAAATATGAAAACATCAGCGATTTATGTGCCTTGGTATTTGAAGCCAATGTAAGGCAAAGATTAAATCAAGCCGGAAGGTAGTCCAAATGGAACTCTCCATCCATTTTCCATCTACCGCATGTCTTCATTAGAGATACTGGTGAGCTGGAGCCTCGCAGTTGACTTTGGGCGTGAGGCATGGTACAAACTCCACCAGCACATGGAGACAACCGTTCATTCCTAAGGACTATTTAGCTCTCAATTTACCTAACATGCCTGTTTTGGGCGTGTGGAAGGAAAATGGAGTACCCAGAGAAAAACCCACGCAAAATGAAAACTCCACAGGAAGGCCAAACCTCAGATTCAAATTTAGACCGTCAGAAATGTGAGGCAGACTTGCCAACCACTATAGCAACGTGCTGGCCCATACTCAACTAGAAACTGTTAAAATGAAAAATTCCAATTTTAAAAGCGTTTCCCCAGAGGAAATAAGGGAAAGAGAAATAATAATCAGTTCCAGAATCACTTGGTCATCATAATAAAAACCTTTATTAACTGTGCAGTCATTTTGAAGTAACATTTTAACATTTTAAACCAGCATACTCCAGTAAAAATAAGAAAATTCAGACATAAAAATAATGAAACACTTAGGACTCTATTTTTATTGACAGCGCATCTGTGACGGGGCGCAAATGTCAGCGGATGCTGTTTTTCGTGCAAGCGCAACACTCGCTGCCCGTGTTTGCCAATTTGGTAGAGCGGTCTGCGCCAAGTCGGGTGCTCGGGCAAAGTGAGGGACTGTTCTTGGAGTTGCGCCTGGCGGAGTGACAATTTGGTGGCAGAAAGACGATCTAAACTTACGCCTGCTCAGACCACATCTAAGTCCTGGCGCAAGATAGACTGCTGGTCTACCGCGATGGTTTGATACCCAAAAATATGTGCAATCTTTCAAAGTTATTAAAAGTGATTATCAATTTTGAAACAGATTTGAGGAAGAAACATGAAGTAGATGAATATGTTTTGCTTTCGCGGGCCACATAAAACTATGTGGCCGGCGGCGTACGGACCACGGGCCTTGAGTTTGACACCTGTGATTTCACATCTTCAATGAACTTAACGTGCATGTTTTGGGACTCTTGGAAGAAACCAGATTTCCTGAAGAAAGCATACAAAGACCACACAGGAAGAATGATTCGAATCCTGAACCTCAGAATGACGCAGATGTACTTGCACAGTTCTATTCATGAAAAAGTACACGTGATCTTCTTGCCCTAAGTGGATTTCCTTCACACTCCATTTCTTAGAGAATTGCAAATTCTAATTTTGGTGCCTGCAATTTCCTACTTAATCTTTCTTTTTTTTTTTAAATGCCCAATGACCACAAACCATCACCAAATGACGACCCACCCTGGTGGAAAGGCCAGCTGCGTCCATGGGCGTGGGCGTGATGTTCTATTTGCGTGGGCGCCCTTTAAAGCCCACATCAGCACACCGTGAGCGCAGTCTAGTCGGGCTGTGTGCTGTCACCTTCTGTCATCCGGCAGCAGTACTGCATGCATCCTGCCCCGCTCGCCTCCCACCGCGAGAACGGCTGCACGCCGTGGACTGTCCAATGTGGATTACCTTTACCTGGATAAAAAGGGGTTAGTGCGCGTGGGAATAAACTCAATCTTTCCTCCTTGATTTGATTTTCTGTGGAATATTTCACCACGAGAGCACCCATGGCAAAGTGGTTGGTCTACGCGTTACGTCTATTGGTGATTCTGGAGCCCGCTTGGAGTAAAACTGTGGCCGAGGATGCGAGTGAAGTGGTGCGCCAGAGCACGTCGGAGCGCCGCGTCCTTACGCGTCCGAGCTCCGGCCGGGACGCGGTGACCAGCAGCATGTTGAAAGTTTACGAGAACTACAGCAAAGAGCCGCGCAGCCACAAACGGGGAAACACAGTGAGGAGCTTCACAGCTGTCCCGAGTGAGTCGCACACGCGCATCGAGTTTAGCGCACGCAATCCCACCGAGATTAAACTCATGCATGTTGGTTATTGGTAATGATTTATTCCATAAAGTTGAACTTCACGTTTTAAGATTGCTTTGCATTATCATTGCAGACACATTTGAACTGCATTTAGTGAGTCATCCAATAATTGCACTTTCATATTCATTTTAAAAATTCATCATCATAGATAGATAGATAGATAGATTGATAGATAGATACATTTTTATTTTAATAATCTGGAGTGGAAAAAGAAAATATTAAATGGGAAAGGTAAAAATATATCTATATTAGAACGATACAAATAAATGAAGTAAATCAAACAAATAGATTTGACAAACATTTGGGGAACAAGTATCCAGTACTTGAGTTGAAATATTATTTAGGGCAGCACGGTGTTAAAGTGGTTAAAATGTCTGCCTCACAGTTCTGAGGTTTCAGCCTCAGTTCTGGGATCAGCCCCAGCTCAACCGGGACCCTAATGAGGACAAGCGCTGTAGAAAAGGAATGAATGAATGGATGTTTGGACACTTTATTAGATACACCTGCGACCTACTGAGGTCCAGTTACCAGGGATGTAGTACTGACACTGCATCAAACTGAGAGATGTTTTTTTGTTTGTTTTTTGAACGTTTTGCTTACATTTTTCTACGATATTACAAGCACAACAATGAATAAATTGTTAAATTAACTCCCTGTCATTATTATCTTTGTACATTCAGTCAGACTTTGTGTTATAGAGCTCATTAGATTGCATCTCTTGGGCCTGTCAGTGTTGTTAGTAAATTGGGGTCTTTTTAGTTATTGACTTTTCCAGTAGCTGTAAAAGTCCAAGGTGTTAGACAAGAGGCTATTATCACACCCTGACAAAACCCATAAGCATTCCCATATGCTATTACAGTACCATTGCACTGATCCAGTGTTTGGGTTTTGGGCTACGGTGGAAGTTCTCACTTGAAAAGTAAAGTGAGCGGTGATCTAAAATGAGATTTTTCTCATGCATGAGACAGGCACTTTACTATGCATCATATTCCCCATGATTTATCTTATAGCACACAAATGTGCACATCATTAGTGGTAGATATACAACCCCAAAGCGGCACGGTGGCCGACTGGTTAGAGCGTCAGCCTCACAGTTCTGAGGTGCGGGGTTCAATCCCCGTCCCCGCCTGTGTGGAGTTTGCATGTTCTCCCCGTGCCTGCGTGGGTTTTCTCCGGGCACTCCGGTTTCCTCCCACATCCCAAAAACATGCATTAATTGAAGACTCTAAATTGCCCGTAGGCGTGACTGTGAGTGCGAATGGTTGTTTGTTCCTATGTGCCCTGCGATTGGCTGGCAACCAGTTCAGGGTGTACCCCGCCTCCTGCCCGATGACAGCTGGGATAGGCTCCAGCACCCCCGCGACCCTAGTGAGGAGAAGCGGCTCAGAAATACAACCCCAATTCCAACAAAGTTGGGATGTTGTGTTAAACATAAATAAAAACAGAATACAATGATTTGCAAATCATGTTCAAACTATATTTAACTGAATACACTACAAAGACAAGATATTTAATGTTCAAACTGATAAACTTGATTGTTTTTAGCAAATAATCATTAACTTGGAATTTTATGGCCCAGGGTCCCAAGGTGAAACATCAGCATTATATCCTTGTTACATTAATTAGTCTCATGACACATAGCACATATTGAATTATTAGGCATACACTGTTTTTTGTCTATTTTCCTCTATAGTCATTGCAATTTATAGTGAATACAGTTGTTCTATAATAACTGCATATTAAACAAAACCACCAGTAATAGATAGATTATATATCTTAATGCAATTTTGACCAACAACCACAACAACAACGAAAACTCTTTACCAACCTTTGTTAAGCCCTCTCAATAGCATCTTAAGAACTCTCATCCGTCAAAGTTCCTGGATAATACTTGCCTTATGATTTTTGCCTCGCAGAGTTGCACTTGGGACATATTGTTAGCCTAATAGAATAACTCCCCAAGTCATTTTTAACTTACTGTCACAATTGCAATAAAAAACAAAACAATGTGCTTGCTAAAAAAAAGTTTTTTCTTTATGTCTGCGTAGTCATTCGGGTCCTGGTAATCTGCAAAGGTTGAATTGAGGAAACTGGAATTTTATTGTTTGTTGAATTTGTTGTGTTTTTCTTGTTTCTTCCAAAAACATTCAAAAAGGACTAAGGCAATAATGCTACCAAAGTGAACGATTTTCCACCCTCAAAGGGGATCAATAGGGTTGAGGTCAGGGGATGCTGAATTTGGTGTGTATAGCAGCAGAAAACATTGCATTCATTGTCCTTTTTATTCATTTGTCTTATGTTCCACATTCGCCAGGAGTGTTGCATGGAAAAGAAGTATTCCAGTTCAACTTCTCCTCCATCCAATACTCAGAGGTCATCCTGTCTGCGTCCTTCCACTTCTTCCTCAAGCGTCAACACCAGCGGTCATGGCGTTTCCGGAGACCTCGGCGCCCATCCCCCGCCATCCACCATCAACTTCCTCCTTCCCTGCAGATCCTCTTCCATGGATTATCGCCAAACTCTGCCTCCACAACACTGCTGGGAAACATCACAGTAAGCTCCTTTAAAAAAAGTGCATGGCAATCAAGGGATGTTACAACTGTGATCAAGCAAGCAGCAGAAGGCCTTACCATCATGGTGGAAACCGATTTGGTTCCAAGGGCAACTCAGCAGCATAGAAGTCTTTCTGCAGACAACATGCCTTTTATAATTCTCTATGCTGATGATCAAGCCATAGACGACCCCAACAGCGTGGCCGCGACCCTGCAGAGGTACGGACCTTTCCCTGTCGGGGAGGATGCGTCCACCTCATCTTCAAGAATCCGGAGAGAGCTCCAGCTCCAGATCCAAACCAATGACATTCCAGAGGTCCAGTACAACACCCTCAAGAACCACGAACTGTGGCAGAGCACCTATTTTCCTGCCAAATCCAAAAGCAAACCTGGAAGGAAGCAGAACCAGGAGAGCAGGGAGGTGCTGAGCTTTGACGAGAGGACAATGAAGAAAGCCCGCAGGAGACAATGGAGTGAGCCCAGGGTTTGCACCAGACGGTACCTCAGGGTGGACTTTGCTGACATTGGATGGAGTGAATGGGTTTTAGCACCCAAGTCATTTGACGCCTACTACTGCGCTGGATCCTGTGGATTCCCCATTCCTAAGGTGAGTGAGGGAAAACCAAATGTTTATTAACTTCAATAACTCTTTCAGAACATTCGTAGTTGCCATACAAAATATGTTAAACCGTTAAGATATAAAACCAATAACACAATCTCAACTTTAACGGTGAGCGACACTTACTAAATATGTACCTCAACTCTCCTAACAGGTAACGTGTATAATGATGCTGGATAACATACTGTAACTTTTGTATAGTATCTCAGTAGTGTGGACGCTGCTAGAAAAAAAAAAAAATACAAATAAGAAAAAGCACAACATGCACCAAGAGTAAATCCTTTGATGCTTGTGGAAGTGAGGTCTCATAAGATGAAATGTTTTTGAAGCCTTTATTAGCGTTGCAATGAGGAAAGACACAATTTTACAGTAGCAGCCCCATTTTTCAACGAGTGACCCTAATGAGGACAAGCACAATAGAAAATGGAAGGCTGGATGCAGATGTGAAGTTTACAAAATTCCTGGAGGTCAAATGTGCAGCACCCTTTGCAGTATTAACTCTTACATCCCTGCTCTGTTTCTCAAGGTGGTGCGTCCTTCCAATCACGCCACCATCCAGAGCATCGTCCGGGCTGTGGGAATCGTCCCGGGTATTCCGGAACCGTGCTGCGTGCCAGAAAAGATGAGTCCCCTCAGTGTGCTCTTCCTGGACCCGAACAGGAATATGGTGCTCAAGGTTTATCCGGGCATGTCTGTGGATACTTGTGCCTGCCGGTAGGAGCCAACAGAGACCTTCAGAGAGGTGAAGGTTCAAGGAGCAGGCAGTGGTTGGATGCAGGTGGGATTTCATTGGTTCTGGCTGAAAAGAAACTCTGGCTTTTCCTTGGATTTTTGGTGATTTTTTTGGACAGCTTTGGTCAATCTATGACGTCAAAGACTGAAATAAAGTAGACTCAATCCCATGGTAACCCATTGTTATCGCTTGAATCTAACTAATCTTAAACTCACACAAAAACTGTGTATTGTGTCTTTAACATCTTCAATATATTTGGCAGGGAATGTTGGAGATGCATGAGAGGTAACATGTTGTCTATATATTGTACATAATGGGTGCATTTTATAGTTATACTGTAGTTAACCGGAGTGGAGCTTGTTTTTGGGAGTCCGGTTACATAGGGAAACTTGTGTATTGCTGCCCCCTGCTGTTCATTTTAGGAACATTGCAGGTCTTGCAACCACAGTACTGTATATCCAATACAATGTACAGTTTTTAATATTATGTACAGTAATTAGTATAAAATGCTAATGTAACCTATTGCAATGTTTTTATTTCCATTCTTAAATACTGTAATCTGAGATTTTAATAATTATACACTATATGGCAGATTTTTGTATTTTAGTATTTTACAGCTAATTGGCATGTATTTAGCCACTCTATTAGATTGTAATTAATTATGTTTTTTTTTTTTGCATTCATCTTCTAGTAATAAATGCATGATAACTGTTTTGTGTTTACATTAAAGTAACTCCAATCAGTATTTTTACACAAACAATGGCTCAGATGACAATGATTTCACTATTGAGAATTATGACGCATTACATTCAGTTATTATGTAAAAGAACATTTTGGGGTGGATTTGTTTTACGAGCTTTCGGGGAGATTTTAATCCCATCATTTCATTTGGCAGTTTTGCATTTTCTATAGCACTTGTCCTCATTCGGGTCATGGGTTTAGATGAAAGACAGACAAATCCCGGGACTGGTCACCATCCATTCTCGGGGCATAGACTGTATGGACAATCAACCATTCTCACTTACATTCACACCCGTGGACCATAATTAGCAAACAAAAAATCCCCAGCATGATTTCTTAACCAAATCATATCTCCTATTGCCAGTCAGAGGAGCAAAGTTCCAATTCTTTCCGAGCTTGGATCTCCCTGCTGTGTTTGTTTCCCTCATGCATGCCTCTATTATTTAGTGATTTGGTCATTAACTTCCATCACCTCATGACTCCGCAGTGGGAACTTTTAAAAGCATGAATGGACCACACTGGAAGTGATTTGACAAAAACACTGCATGGATTCGTGGCTGAAAGACAGGAATTTTAAGATAGGCCAGACTTGGGCCAATGTCCCCAGACACATTGGCTTGGGATTTGGGTGCAAATCCCCCCTCACCAGAACCTGATGTCCCATCTTCCATCTTTTTGACGCACAGTTTGTGATGGTGGCCACAAACACAAATTGTGTGAAATGTTCTCATGTCAATCAATCCTAGTGTCTAACTCGGACTGGTCATAAATGTTGTTTAGTTAGTAGTAGAACAAGGACTTAGTCATTAAACAGAGCACTTTTGAAACATTTTTAAAAAATAAAAAAAGTCCGCAAAATAGTTTTAAAATCTCAGCCAGTTGTTACATTTAGGGCATCAGATTTGTCTCGGAAATTCTTGACATTTGATCACGTTACCCAATAATGTGTAAATATTTTTTTTATATGTAATTACACATAAAATCCCATTCTGTTGAATTTCCATTACACCTAAATAGCGAGAACATGTTAACTTAGTATCGTAAACTCGTCCATATGACAGTAGCAACTACATGAAAATATTTTATTGTATTGTATTACAGTGGGCGGCACGGTGGACGACTGGTTAGAGCGTCAGCCTCACAGTTCTGAGGACCCGGGTTCAATCCCCGGCCCCGCCTGTGTGGAGTTTGCATGTTCTCCCCGTGCCTTCGTGGGTTTTCTCTGGGCAGTCCGGTTTCCTCCCACATCCCAAAAACATGCATTAATTGGAGACTCTAAATTGCCCATAGGCATGATTGTGAGTGCAAATGGTTGTTTGTTTCTATGTGCCCTGCAATTGGCTGGCAACCAGTTCAGGGTGTACCCCACCTCCTGCCCGATGACAGGTGGGATAGGCTCCAGCACGCCCGCGACCCTAGTGAGGAGAAGCGGCTCAGAAAATGGATGGATGGATGTATTACAGTGTGGAAGTATGATGAACAAGTGGTTAACACGTCAGCCTCACAGTTTTGATGTTCAAGGTTTGAATCTCAGGTCTGATCTCCATGTGTGGAGTTTCACGTTAGAGCAGCACGTTGAGTTAGGGTTTTGTAGTGGTGGGCCGTGCATTTTGGGGACTTGCCCAACTTAATCCAATTAATAGTGGCAAAGTGTTTCTGTTGGCTTCTTCAAGCCGTGATCTCCAACTCTCACTGGAGCAGTTCGCAGCCAAGTGTGAAGCGGCTGGGATGAGAATCAGCAACTCCAAATCTGAGACCATGGTCCTCAGTCGGAAAAGGGTGGCGTGCCCTCTCCAGGTCGGGGATGAGATCCTGCCCCAAGTGGAGGAGTTCAAGTATCTTGGGGTCTTGTTCACGAGTGAGGGAAGAATGCAACGGGAGATCGACAGGCGGATCGGTGCAGCGTCTGCAGTGTTGCTGACTTTGAATCGGTCCGTTGTGGTAAAGAAGGAGCTAAGCCGAAAGGCGAAGCTCTCAATTTACCGGTCGATCTACGTTCCTACCCTCACCTATGGTCACGAGCTATGGGTCGTGACCGAAAGAACGAGATCCCGGATAAAAGCGGCCGAAATGAGTTTCCTCCTCAGGGTGTCCGGGCTCTCCCTTAGAGATAGGGTGAGAAGCTCGGTCATCCGGGAGGATCTCAGAGTAGAGCCGCTGCTCCTCCACATCGAGAGGAGCCAGATGAGGTGGCTGGGGCATCTGATTCAGATGCCTCCCGGACGCCTCCCCGGTGAGGTGTTCCGGGCACGTCCCACCGGGAGGAGACCCTGGGGACGACCCAGGACACGCTGGTGAGACTAAGTCTTTCGGCTGGCCTGGGAACGCCTCGGGATCCCCCCGGAAGAGCTGGATGAAGTGGCTGGGGAGAGGGAAGTCTTGGTGTCCCTGATAAAGCTAGTGCCCCCACGACCCGACGTCGGATAAGCGGTAGAAAATGGATGGATGGATGGATATTCGAAAATAAAACTTTTGAATAGATGAATTTGAAAAAAATGCCAAACCGCGAGTATGTGGGGATTCACTGTACCATGGTGCATTGAGAAGCGAGTTTAATTTGATTTGTGAACATGCTTGTAACTCAAAACACTTCACTTTCACTTCTGAAATCATCTCAAACCGAACAAAAATGTTTGGAACAGGATTTTAATAAGGAGAATAGCACTCTATAATGGTGTACATTACAAAACATAGTAATAACATAATTAAATAATGTGTAAAGAATTAGGTAGTGTTTGCATCATGATTACTTCATTGTGATTTTGCTGCTCCTTTCTGTGTTTGCACATTGGCCACCTGGGGGCAGTATAATACGGACATGCAAATGTAAATGGAGACTGAGGAGATGGTCACAACTGCTCAGTAAGATGCAGTAATATTAGTCGTTTTTTGCAGAGGATAAAACATATATGCCTTTGACTATTGGTATATTGTCTGTCTACATGTGTTGCTCCACTGTTTGTGTTCAAATGTCCATTGCTTAAAATGTTGTAAAACCAAGCCACCAATGCAATCTGAAAGTCTATGGCATGTTGCCCTGTTTTTTTTTTTTAAGCATTAAGCTAAGCAAACTTTCAATAGCAGAGCTATGTGGTTGTTTTAAATAAACTTGTAAGTCTCATTGTTTTATTTTTTGCTTGACAGTGAACTTGAAACTTCATTTTTGAAGAAATGTCAATATCTGCCAAACTGTTGGTTGCTGTGAAACGATCTAAGTTGTCACTGCCACAAAACAGTGCTTGTATCTCAAATTCTTGCTCTCAAGTTAAAGGGGGAAAAAATGTAATAAATCACTCGAACAACGGTACGCTTCTCAAAAATCTTGTAAGATGGGTCACTTGTATCTGAAGGCACCACTCGACTATGTGGCTCCCGAATTATTGATACGGCGACTTGGTTGCTAATCGTGGATAACCAGGGTGCTAAAGAATGCACTTGATGTTTCTTTTAATAGACTTTTTCATTGTTATTGTTTCCGCTGGCCTTGACACTTTCACCCTGTGCGTAAGTAACCTCGCCTGTTCCAGGAGCTCCCTCATTATCACCGTCAAGTGTTTACAGTGTCTTCATTAGCGGCCAGCCCTCCAGTGATAACGAAGCTTAAAAGAAGCCATCAATGGTGGTGATAAGCATGGCCGTGCTACTATTTTGGTTGACACTAGTTCCCCCGTGTTTACTCTTGGGAGCATGGGAGTGGACATCAGTGCTATGCTCCCTTCACTGGGGATCTCCTTTGTCCAACCTTGCCGTCACAAAAGCTAGCAAGCTTTTTGTTTGAAAATGCACAACTCCAGAAGGTTCTTGTTCCAGTTGTGTTTGAGTCTGGTGCTTTCCACGGGTTCCTGCACCTGCAAGCCGCTCAGCAATGACATCCACGGCGACGATGACCTCGAGGGGCTTTACTCCCAGCACTCCACACAGGAGGATCTTCTGGAGGAGGAAGACATGGACTCTAGGATGGCCGATCTCCTCGGAACCATGAAAGAAGACTTCCTGAGGAAACTCAACCTTTCTAATGTACCTCAGGAGCATGGAAAAATTTACCCTCCTCAGTTCATGATGAAGCTCTACAACAAGTACGCCTTAGATAGCACGGCAATCCCTCAGTCTGATGTCATACGCAGCTTCAGTGTCCAAGGTACAGTGAGGAATGTGCTTAAACGAGAAGGTTTAGCATTTGCAGATAAAATAGAAATGAAGATTTATGTTGACCAAAGGATGAGGATCATTATAGACCAAAAACACCCACTTAGGTTAGTGGGTTTAAGTGAGCAATTTGGGCACTAGGAGTGTAGTGGTAAACATTGTTGCCTCATGTACTTTGCCTGGGTTTAGGTCCCAGGGAGTGTTCAACTTCCAGCTACTGAAGGTATCCTACATCCCCGATAAATGGCTGGCCACTGGGCATTAAAATTGAGCCAAACAAATCATACGTTAAGTTCGAAGATGTGTGAAAAACAGTGGATATAAAAAGTCTACGCACCCCTGTTTAAATGCCAGGTTTTTGTGATGGTAAAAAAAATGAGATCATAATAAATTATTCAAAAAAGGTTTTCCACTATTAATGTGACCTACAAGCTGTAACAACACAATTAAAAATATATTTTCTTTAAATAATTAATTCACGGGGGAATTAAAAATAAACATCTGAAATAATGTGGTTGCACACTTGTGCACACCCCCTAATAAATGGATTGTGTGTTCAGAACTAACCTGTTTTGTTAAATGGGAGTCAGCATACAATTCAGATGTTTTAGTAGGCATTTTCTTTGTTTCATTTTTCTATTATTTTTTTTACAAAATTATTTTGTATTTATTTATTTTTATTTTGTATTAATTTGTATTTATTTATTTATTTGCTTTCCAGCTGAAACCCAGAGGTAATTGTGTTGACATGGACTGGCATTGCCAACTGTTCAAAATTCCCTCAACCTTGTCTAAGGCCCTCGTTTCAGCTGAAGAAAACCAGCCCCTGTTCATGATGCTGCCACCACCATGCTTCACTGTAGGCACGGTGTTCTTTTGTTGATGGGCAATGTTGTGTTTGCGCCGATCATAACTTTTGGAATTATGGGCAAAAGTTCAATCTTGGTTTCATTGGCTCATAACACATTTTCCCAGATCCGTTGGGGATATTTTGATGATTATTGATGCCCATTACCCCAACACCCAGCCACTGGGGATCTCCAGTTCTGGTCCAGATAAATTGGATGGCTGCATTAGGAATGCCGCTCGTGAAAAAAACTGAACTGTTGTGAAAAGGGAGAAATATAGCGATAGGATTGATTGCATTTGGTACAAATTGTAATACGATTTCACTTCCTTGTCTGGTCAAACAATGATTAATTTCATGGCACATCATCATCATATTGAAATGTAGAGAATGCAATCCTCAATTTTGACTTTTTGTTATTCAACTATTTTAGCTATTATGTATTTTATTCAATTATTTTCTATAAATTACATTAGTTTGTGTCAAAATGTTAGTTTGAATATAAAATGTACAGTATTGACTGAAAATGGTTTCTACCCAAGAAATTGTGGGTGTATTTTAGAGCAGTTAAGTTAATAAGAGAAATGATAATGCACTCTATGGTTTATTATTTTTCACTGATACGTAGCATGCTGGTTTGCTAGCATAATTTACCAGGTTGCACAATGACCTTTAAGGGGGAAAAAAGGTGTTTAAAAATATCCATGTATTTCTTTCTTAGATTATAATTGTTTGACTGATAGGAACTACTAGGAAGATACTGGATACTTGACATTCTGATTGGGGAACCCCTGAAGTTCTAAAATGTATTGTATCATGTATGGTCATAAGTGCATAACTGCATATACCGACCAGCCACATATTTAGCATGACTCTTCTGACCATGTCCATATCACTCTTCCAGATATCACACATTCTGTGAAAAACGGCCCAAAGGCAAGACACAGGCTGCTGTTCAACATCAGCATACCCAGCCACGAAAAGGTCATCACAGCTGAATTACAACTCTTCTTCGTCCCGGATGCCAGGTCAAGGGTGACCTCCCACATTTTCACAGCCTCTGTGAACGTCTACGAAGCAGATTACGACAGTTTGAAATCCACGCCACAACTTGTAGCTTGCAAACAGTTGACGGGTTCTCAGAGCATGTGGGCGACGTTGGATGTCACCGCATCCGTGCAGAACGGAGTCAGGTCAGGTCATCGAATAACTGGGTTTGATGTTGTGGTGGCCGTGGACGACTGTGGCGATGATAGTGGCAGTTTGAGCATGAGCTTTTCAGTGGGCGATAACACCTCAGCAGCTTTGATCGTCTTCTCAGATGACCTCGGCAGCAGGAGGCGGGAGGCCAGGAAAGAACTCAAGGAGATGATCCTCCATGAAAAGGAAACCATCTTCCACTCGGATGCCAACTGGAACACCGAGGATCAGCTCGCCAATCAGATTCCCGGAGTTCACTATCGTCGGAAGAGGAGAAAGGCGGAGCGGGAATACTGCAGGCGGACGTCTCTCAAGGTCAACTTCAGGGACATCGGCTGGGACAGCTGGATCGTGGCACCTCCGGAATACGACGCCTTTGAATGTCGGGGGTTGTGCTACTACCCGCTGACGGACGAATCCACCCCATCCAAGCACGCCCTCATCCAGACGCTGATGAACATCCGGAACCCCAAGAAGGCCAACATGGCGTGCTGCGTCCCCATCAAACTGGACCCCATCACTGTCATGTATCAGGAGAATGGACTTATCACGATCAGATACTTGTATGAGGAGATGAAGGTGGCAGAATGTGGATGCAGGTAGTCAGGAAGAACACAAATACTATATTTGACATTGGTATTATTAAAACTGTATTTATGTTGTCCAGCTATTTTATGAATACATGTAAATCTGTATATTTGTAATTTCTATCTATAGTTTCCTACAACAGAATATGTACAGTAGTGAATAGACCATTGCCCCTTAGGACCTGTCTTATCATTAGTTACTGTACATACTCCTGTATAGTGCCGCTGTTTCTTTCACGATATGGAAATTATTAGAAATGATGCTATTGAAAAAATATATATATAATTAAAATGTGACATAATGCATTAATAAAGAATTGTGTTTAAATAGTCTTTTAATACTGTTTAATTCTGACACACCATAAAATAATCTTTAGGACTGAGTTCAAATTAGGTTTTATTGTAAAAATTTATTGTAAAATTATTCTGAGGCTTTCCATGCATTAAATAAATTGTAACACTGGTAAATTATGTATTGAGGTGTAGCAAATGTGGTCTATGAAAAAAAAAAAATTGGGATGCCAGTATCTATTTCCATGTTTTCAATTTTGTTGTCAGTTTTATTTTGCCTAAAAATGGCAATATATTATCACATTTTTATAATATACTGAATGTACTGTATAAGGTAGCAGGGCCATTGCCCCGTAGATTTAGTGAAAGGTATTGCAAATGTGAACCACTACACAGGAGGGGTCGGATGATAAAGTGGGAAAAGTGATCTATCCCTTGGACTGGTTGCTAAAAAAATGAAGGCTGATTGGTAATGAGTGGAAATTGGGTCCAAATCAACCACGAAATCACCAAATGCAGTAGATTGTACATAGGTTGGCTGGAATGTCACAGCTCTGTTATTTATGGCTATACAGTACTCAGTAAAAGTACAACATTGTTATTATCAACTTTTGTGTAGATGGTCGGGGAAGGGGATGGATTATCACTCCAATTTCACTCTGATTGATTGGCACCCAGTCCAGAATGGAGTCCACCTTTTCCCATAAATCAGCTGGACTACACCTCATTAGTAGTATTGTGGATATGGTAGCAATGTGAACCACTATAGTTCTAAAAGCAGTAGATTGCGGTTTCCTGGAAAAGTCTAGATAAAATATACTGTAAATTGTACTGATGTCAATATGTGAACCACTACGGAGGCCAAACTGAAAGCATACTTCTCAACACTTGTTTATTAAGTTAGTTCAATCTCTCAGGAGGCTGAAAAGCTTAGTAGATTAACAACTGTGACCGGCTGGCATTCTGTACCTACTGAGACGTTAATTAATTAAAAAGATTATCCCAGCGCCTTGGCAGTCGTGAATATGTGTGCATACTGATCCCTGAATATTTTAGGCTCAGGGCTAGTTTGAGCAAATGTGCAGAATTAATGTTTACATTTTGTTCTCATTTGATTTGTGTATTTTGTTATTTGGTGGGTACAGTATGTACAGGCAAGGTCGAATAGAAGTAATGCTGGTGTTCAGTGAATTAGCTGTGTGTTATGCAAGTTGAGAAGTGATATCGAAAGTAAAGGTATTAAGATTAGTAGACTTTGGATAAAGAGTTTTGCTGCATAAGCCTTGAGCTGCATGCAGACGTGTCTGGATCAGGATCTCGCAGGTCCTCAGCTGAACCCAAATTATGATCTATAGTTCTGTAGACCAAGCCAAGCATTTCAAAAGAGAGCAAGACAGGGGTGTTACTAAGTTTTATGAATGGGGGGCGCTTACCCCCCAGCTGTGTCACACCCCAGCAGTGTCGCACCCAGAAGATATTTTGGCGCTGGGGGGAGGGGTGTGTGAGTGGTGATCAAGTGTGGGCGGCATCTCGGTGGCCAAAACCTATTGTCCCCTAATCATTTAGTGGGGGCTGAAGCCCCCCTAAAATAGGCCTAGCGACGCCACTGGAGCAAGTTAACTTTGCTCTCGTTTTCACCGTGAAGGAACATGCGATTAAAAGCAGCTATGCCACGTGTCGACAAACACTCAGCTGTGAAGTGACCCAGACGTGACCTGCACTTAATTGCACCAAAGTACACCACTGCCGTGAGCTTTCGTAATGCAATAGTATGATCGGGCTTTTGAGCATATTTGAATGCTTAAACTTGTGCGTTTGTAGGAAGTTTTGTCCATTGACCCACAGGAACATTGTCATCGTCACTTGGTTACTGCTCTTGAAATGACCTTGGAACAGAAAAGGGTTTTCCTCAATAGCCTGAAATATCTTGGTCAAATAAATGAGATTAATTGGGACTTCATTGATGCAACTCAGCCCCTGCTTAATTGAACAGTTATCAATTGATTAAGTGGAGTGTTTTGATATTGTTGTCTATAAAGTGTATAGCAATTAAAATAAAATAAAGCCAATACTTTACCTTTATGTGCTTGTATGTAAATGTAAGCATGATATTATATTGAGCAAATGTGGACGCATGCATCATGTGGGTTGCCTGTATTTTTTATATTTAACGACTTTTGATGTGTAAGGAAGTAAAATGTCTTTATCGCGTACAATATCAAGATATATTGTTGTTGTTTTTTATTGTTGTTTTTTTTGGTATTTGTCACAGGTACAATGTACAGAAATGTTTATGCAGGAGTGTTCAATCTATTCTATTGTGTTCTGTTGTACTTCTGACCAGCAGAGGGGGATACAACACCAAGCAAACCAAGCATGGCACCTCATACAAGTCTTGTTGTTATATGTATTGGTAATGAAAAAATAAAGATTAGGATAATGTACATTGTTTATGATGAAAGCCATTCCACAAATGTTCAGGGTGTATTCTGATGGTTTTTTTTCTCATTCCATCAATATTTTTATTTTTTTTGTCATTTACACCGCCAACTCACATGACACTACTAATTTAGCATAGTTGCTCAAAACACCTTGTTTAAATTTACATTCAGTATGTTTAGAAACGCTTCCCGCTTGTTACGCCTACTTGGCGAGGTTGTTTTTGCATTACAAAAGGTATAATACGATTAGAGGTTTATTGTGGGCTAAATCCTCTTATGAGTGTGTTAACAGAAATCGTGGAGCCATAACAGAGGCATTTGACAAGGAACCTCTCGGTAGGCACCAGCTTCACTCATCTTTGGTGTGGCAAACCTGGCAAAAATGGCAAAGGCTCTAGTGGTGGTTGCGACTCTTCTAGTTTTAAGAAATGTTGCATTCATCCATGCCGCGTTTCCTCCCAGCCTCATCGTTGACATGGTACAGATCATCTTAGACAATTACTGCTCCCCAGAGAAGCTGGCAGGGTTGAAGGAGGCCATCGCAGCAGCCAGCGGCAATACAGAGATCCTCAATATTCCAGATGGTGAGTCTTTGTCTCGAGTCCTCAGCGCTGGCCTCCAGACCACAATCAATGACCCACGCTTGAAGATCTCCTACGAGCCAGACTTCGTCCCTGTGGTTGCCCCGCAGATGCCTGCCCTGCCCCCTGAGCAACTTGTCGCAATGCTCCAGAACGCAATCAAGCTGGACATGTTGGAGGGCAACATCGGGTACATGAGGATCGATCACATCCTCGGGGAGGCGGCTGCTGACAAGATCGGCCACATGTTGGTAGACTTAGTCTGGAACAAAGTCCTATCTACTTCAGGTCTAATCTTTGATTTGCGCCACACGAGCAGCGGGGACATCACGGGACTCTCCTATATCGTCTCGTACTTCACCTCAGCCGACTCTGTGATTCACATCGACAGTGTGTATGACCGTCCCTCAAACTCCACCACAAAGATGTTGTCCATGCCCACGCTGCTGGGGGAGAGATACGGCACAACCAAACCTCTCATCATCCTCACAAGCAAGAACACCAAGGGGGTAGCTGAAGATGTGGCCTACTGTCTCCTGAACCTGAAGAGGGCCACCGTTGTTGGAGAGAAGACCGCTGGGGGCTCGGTCAAAGTAGATCAATTTAAAGTTGGCGACACAGATTTCTACGTGACGTTGCCCACCGCAAAGTCCATCAACCCCATCACTGGTTCAACCTGGGAGCAAACAGGTGTCACCCCTGATGTTAAAGTCAATGCAGAGGATGCCCTCGCCACGGCCATCAAGATAGTTCAACTCCGTGCCCAAGTACCTGCCATCATTGAGGGATCGGCAGCCCTGATCGCCGACAACTACGCCTTCGAGGAGACCGGTGCGGATGTCGCAGCAAAGCTGAAAGGGCTCCTTGAGAATGGAGACTACAACATGGTTGTCTCAGAGAGCGGCCTTGAAGAGAAACTGTCAGCAGACCTGAAGACCCTGTCTGGAGACAAGAGCCTGAAGACCACCACTAACACTGCAGTCCCGCCACCTATTGTAAGGCCCCAGAGCGCTGACTAATTATTGTTGTCATTGTCTATCATCCTTGAAAGTCTTGTTTATCTCCTCAGAATTATACTCCAGAGATGTACATTGATCTCATCAAAGTCTCCTTCCACACGGACATTTTCGAGAACAACATCGGCTACCTGCGTTTTGACATGTTTGGCGACTTCGAGGAGGTCAAGACCATTGCCCAGATTATTGTGGAGCACGTGTGGAACAAAGTTGTCAACACAGATGCAATGATTGTTGACCTCAGGTGGGCAATTTTCAGCCAACCCCAGGCATCTGTTTAAAATGTCTGTTTAAGGATAAAAATGGTCAACTAAAATGGTTAGGTGTGAATATACAGTATATACTGTAAGTTATAAGTATACTCAAAAGTACACATATTATTCATGGTGTGAGATCGTCTATTAGTAGTGTAGTGGTTCGCTTTTGTCCAGTTGGTAGGGAATAGATGAGTTACATAAATGGCCTGTGATTGCGTGGCAACCATTTCTGTGGGGAGTCCATTTTCACAAGAAATAATCTGGAAAGTCCACTGATAATGTACTGGTTCGCTCAGTCAACTTCGGAAGGGAAATTTGCCAATTTTTCGTACTTGGCTGCGAGTTTTTTCTTTAAAAGTTGTTTTGTGTCTCTCTTCTTTATCAAGGGACCGGCACTTGGAACCTATTTTGGCCCCATGTTGCTTATTGAGCGGTTATGCTCAATAAATAAGCACGAAAACTTTCAAAATTCTTCCAATGAACGTGCGCGTTGATGAGCACTCGAAAAGAAAACACTCAATAAAGTTGTACATGCGCATGGGTTGTTTTGTGTGAGCGCTTCATTCCGTGGAGGAAATGAGCAGTCGAGTCATGTGGTTTTGGTACCAAAACTGAGCAGAAAACTGGGACAAAATATCTGCGGAAAAATTTCTCGAAAAACGTATTGTACAAAAACTGACTCCAAGTTCACAATTCATCATTGAAAGACTGTAGGCCAGCTGAATGTATGGTTAATGTAGAGAGAGCAACTAACGCCTTCATCATCAGTCGCTTAAAACCAATTGGAATTAAAACCATTTTGTCTTATGTAACCTGAGATAACCTTTTTCTGAATCACAGTTTTTTTCTTCTGACCTGTAACTGTGCTTGCAGGAACAACCTCGGCGGGCCTACAACAGCGATCGCCGGATTCTGCTCTTACTTCTTTGACGCCGACCAGCACATTGTGCTGGACAAGCTGACAGACAGACAGTCTGGAACCTCCACAGTGCTCCAGACACTGCCTGAACTCACAGGTAATTGGATATGGCATTGGATCATTGCCTTGGTCTGTGGCACAGTACTGCTAACCTGCGTTCTTGACTAATGTGTAAGGTTTTACTGAGATTCCTGACATAAAGTGCAATTCTGTCAAATTTTCTTAAAAAAACAGGGCCATTGATGGGGAATATCTTGCTTCTCCGAATTTGTTGCGTCAGTGTTGTTCATGTTTCCTGGTTGACGTTCTACCTCAAATTAATCCAAATCTCAACCGCTGTCGACTTTACCTTATTTACATGTTCTTTATGTGGTGTCGTTATCCGTGGAGATTGAAAAAAGGTGACAAGCCTAATTTTATAAAGTAAGGAGTACAGAAAGTACAGTTTTTAAATGAAGGGAGTAATAACAGAAGTCAAAGTACAGATACCGAAAATAATCTATTTAACCACAGTCACAAAGCATTTGTACGTCGATACTTCCCACCGCTGTTGAACACTTCCTGTCTGATTCAGGTACGAGGTACGGGTCCAAGAAGAGCCTGATCCTCCTGACCAGTGGAGCAACAGCCGGGGCAGCAGAGGAGTTTGTCTTCATCATGAAGAGGCTGGGCCGCGCGATGATAGTAGGAGAGACCACTTTCGGTGGATCCCACCCACCCAAGACCTTCCAAGTTGGTGACAGCGACGTCTTCCTCAGCATCCCCACAATACACTCTGACACTAAATTGGCGCCATCCTGGGAAGGAAGCGGCATTGCACCTCACATACCCGTCGCGGCGGCGGCCGCCCTCGAAACGGCCAAGGGCATTTTCAACAAGCACTTGGCCGGTCAGAAGTGAATCATGTCACAATAAAGGTCCACCTTTGCTTTGAGAAAATTGTTGGTGCTAGACTTGTTCAAAGAGAAAATGTATTTTAAGAAGAAAATACTATTTTATTGTCACCTACTTGTCTGTTTGTGACGTAGATCAACATTTTAAACCAGCATTTGGTGCCAGTTTTTATTTCATTGTGGATTTCATATGAAGTAACTGTCAAAAATAATTGAACTCACCGAGGCTGTCACTGTTAATGGTATTTGTTATTGGATACTTTAAATTGGGAATGGTTTATCAACTTGTGTCAAAAATCATCTTTTCATCATCTTTGTGAAGTGAAAACACTAAATGTCCACTATGTTCATTCTGCTGTTAACTTTGTGTCATGAAAACCTACTTGGGCCCGTGTGACAGTGGCAAGCTCAAATTTAAAAAGTCAATAAATAAAAAATGGGGGGAAAAAAACATGCCTGTTGGTTGTCTTCTAAATGCTTGGTTGTCTTCTAAGTGTAAATGCTTCATGACATCCCATTTTTAACCTTCAGGTGGCTCGTATTCATAAATCAAGTGCAGTGGTCTTTTGTTTCATTCAAGACAACTAACATCTGGACATGTCCTCAGTCATGGCATAAAATCGAAAAGAATATTTTATTGCACATACTGTACACATGTACAGTGGCTGTAAGACATCTACACATTTTGCCACGTGTTTGGCAGAGTTTGATATGTTCTGATGGAACCAATGTTGAACTTTCTGGCTATAATTCCAAAAGTAACAAGTTTGGCGCAAGCACAATACTGCTCATCAACTAAAGAGCACCATACCTACGTTGAAGCAAGGTGGTGGCAGCATCATGCTTTGTGGCGGTTTTTCAATAATTGTATGTGGGGCCTTAGACAAGGAAATGGGGGTTATGAGCAGTTTGAAGGCGCAAGCAGTATAAACACAAAACCTTCGGGCTTGTGATAGAAAGTAAAAAAAAAAATGTCATGAAAATCCTATTAGAACATCTTAAATTTATTTGGGGTGAATCAGAGGCACTTTAGATGGTGGTGGATGTATGATGACTCCCATTTAACATGAATTTGAAAGTGATTGGTTAATTGTGCACACACATCCCAACTATAAATGAGTGAGCACACTTTATTTCAGTCTTTTCTTTTTACTTCCCTTCCTGAAAAGATTATTGTTTTTTTAAATCAATTGAGTCATTCAGGTTAAAGGCATTCTTAATGGTGGAAACAGTTTTGAAATGATTTATCTTGGTCTCCTTTTATTACATAAAAAACTTTGCATTTGAACAGGCGTGTGTAGACTTTTTATATCCACTGTAAATACTTTATGGATGTTTTTTCCTTTAAATTCACTTTTTTTTATTGGATTTCCCCATCATAAACAATAGAGGAAATTAATTTCTTTTTTAAAAAATAGGAAATTTTAAATATAGATATTTAAATCATGTGTAGATTCTCATCAAAATTTAATTGGATTTAGTTTTTCTGGGGGTGTCAGGGGGCGTTGGTTAGCAAAGACATCACCATGCAATAGAATGCAACACAACTGACTATTTCCCAAATGTACCATATGTAAGAGATTTTGTTTCTACTGACACCTTACAAAGTATATACTGTATTTGGTGTTATTCTGAGATTATCATCAGGGTGAGTCAGCGAACTATGAAAGAAAGAGGCTTCCATTGAGAAAAAAAAATCTGTCTTTTGCGGCAAGGCCACCAGAAGGGGGTAGCAAAATAAATTACACAAAATAAATGTATTATTCATCTGCTTAATGCGTCATTTAGTTTAATTTTTGATTAATGTAGAGTTTACCTCCCACAGATGTCTTTATGTTTTTTTGTTTTGTTTATTTATTTTTTTTTTTTTGGGAAAACAATGCATCCGCAGGCCTTTTCCAGGATGGGTGGAAAAGCCTACAGCCACAAAACAAACCATTTTACCAAAAATCCACCTAAAAGGACCAAAAAGTGAAGGATGATGATTCCAGCATTAGCGATCATGATCAGTATTCTGTTCACAACAAAGTCAGATGGCTATCACTCGGGGAAGTAAGTTTATTTATTTATTTCACAATTGAATCAGTACTCTGCGTTAAATATGAAATACTTCACATAAGGTAATGAAAGTTTAGCCAGATTTTCCACTTCAGTTCCATCTGCTGGATATGGTAGGGCTCTGCTCCAATTGCCCCACGGCTTCTAACCACCCAGTCCATACCCTGCGTGAAGTTTGTGTTTGTGTTGTTTTAATCCCATGTAAATGCAGTAAATCAAGAACATTTGATTCATGAGGATAGAAAGTGACAAATAAGAATACACATGGAGTGGGTGTACAGTTCAAGGGTCACACCTTTGGAATCACAGCTCCTAGGGATCATCAGCCTATCCCTCTCTGCTCCTTTTCCCAGCTTGACGTGGGAGGAGCAAAATGGGATGTTGACCCATTTTCTCCCCTCTCTCTGATTCTCTCTCTCTCTCTCTCTCTCTCTCTCTCTCTCTCTCTCTCTCTCTCTCTCTCTTTCCTCCTCAAGATGAAATATGAAACCTGGTCCATTTGAGTCCAGCTTGTCCCACGGGCTCCCAGATCTTCCAGTGCCAACAACGCTCCGTTTCACCTCTTTTTTTGCCCCACTTTCAACATGTTTTGAGTCGCTGACAGGAAACTTTTTCCACATTGTTAATCGTTTTCACAAAGACACCGAGTAGACTTTTTTTCTTTGTGTCTCCCTTGCATCCCTTTCATTTTAAAGGCGACTAGTGGGATGTGAGAACACTTTGTGAATCAGTGTGTGTTTTTCCAAGCCGTTAAGGAACTACTTTTTACCCCCTCCTCAAACAAAGAAGAAATGGTGCCAAGATTATTGTGGAGCATGTCTCTTGCTCTGCTTTTGTTTGGATTATTTTTGCTCACTTCGTCATCTGCCAGAGCTGAACCGGAGCTCCAGGATGAGGAGGAGGAAGAAGAGAGTTCTTGTCAAGGCGCTTTTGACCTCTATTTTGTGCTTGATAAGTAAGTTTTGGTCCTTTTGGTGAATACATAAATACAATTATCACTGTGGTGCTTTTACTGCTAAATTTATGTCAGGAATTGGATTTGTAAAAGATGAAGATGCCTCTGCAATGAGTTTTAATGTGCATCTCTGCATCCGCATGCATGGGGTGACGCAGCAGAGGAGGCGGACTTGTGGTTTGCTGAATCAGCAGAAAGAGGAGCGACTGTTTGATACAGTCATGTTCTCTGCATCCCAATTTAAAATCCACACACTCACCCTTTGAAACAAAGACGTATGGAGAAGGGTCTCTCCTTTCAGACCTGTTGGCCTAGCCCTCCTTCTTTTCTTTTTTTCTTGTTTGCAAAGAAATTGTTCAGCCATCACTCTGTCATTAGTGCTCTCTGTTCTCCCACATTGGAAAAAATGCTGTGGTTTAGCGACATCTCGGCACTCGATTTCAGCAGCTAGGAGCAGACTGCCAGTGACGAAATTAAATGGTGAAAAAAAAATGCAGTCCTCCATTTGGGGGATTTCATAGCTCATAAAAGGCATTCATAAAGGCAATGTACAACCGCAATTCCAATGAAGTTGGGACATTGTGTTCAACATAAATAAAAACAGAATACAATGATTTGCAAATCATGTCCGACCTATATTTAATTGAATACACTACAAAGACAAGGTAGTTAATGTTCAAACTGATAAACTTTATTGTTTTTAGCAAATAATCATTAACTTAAAATTTTATGGCTGCAACACGTTCCAAAAAAGCTGGGACAGGGTCATGTTTACCACTGTGTTACATCACCATTTCTTTTAACAACATTCAATAAACGTTTGGGAACTGAGGAAACTAATTGTTGAAGCTTTGTAGGTGGAATTGTTTCCCATTCTTGCTTGATGTACAGCTTCAGCTGTTCAACAGTCCGGGGTCTCCGTTGTCATATTTTACGCTTCATAATGTGCCACACATTTTCAATGGGAGACAGGTCTGGACTGCAGGCAGGCCAGTCTAGAACTCGCACTCTTTTACTACGAAGCCACGCTTTTGTAACACGTGCAGAATGTGGTTTAGCATTGTCTTGCTGAAATAAGCAGGGGCGTCCATGAAAAAGACATTGCTTGGATGGCAGCATATGTTTCTCCAAAACCTGGATGTACCTTTCAGCATTAATGGTGCCTTCACAGATGTGTAAGTTCCCCATGCCATTGGCACTAACACAGCCCCATACAATCACAGATGTTGCATTTTGAACTTTGCGTCCATAACAGTCCGGATGGTTCTTTCCTCTTTGGCCCGGAGGACACGACGTCCACAATTTCCAAAAACAATTTGAAATGCGGACTCGTCGGACCACGGAAAACTTTTCCACTTTGCATCAGTCCATCTTAGATGAGCTCGGGCCCAGAGAAGCCGTCGGCGTTTCTGGGTGTTGTTGATAAATGGCTTTTGCTTTGCATAGTAGAGTTTCAAGTTGCACTTACGGATGTAGCGCTGAACTGTAGTTACTGACATTGGTTTTCGTAAGTGTTCCTGAGCCCATGTGGCGATATCCTTTACACATTGATGTCGGTTTTTGATGCAGTGCCGCCTAAGAGATCGAAGGTCAAGGGCATTCAATGTTGGTTTTCGGCCTTGCCGCTTACATGCAGTGATTTCTCCAGATTCTCTGAACCTTTTGATGATATTATGGACCGTAGAGGATGAAATCCCTAAATTCCTTGCAATTGTACGTTGAGGAACATTGTCCTTAAACTGTTCAACTATTTTCTCACGCACTTGCTCACAAAGTGGTGAACCACGCCCCATCTTTGCTTGTGAATGACTGAGCAATTCAGGGAAGTTCCTTTTATACCTAATCATGGGACCCACCTGATCCCAATTAGCCTGTTCACCTGTGGAATGTTCTAAACAGATGTTTAATGACCATTCCTCAACTTTCTCAGTCTTTTTTGCCACCTGTCCCAGCTAAATGAATGATTATTTGTTAAAAACAATAAAGTTTATCAGTTTGAACATTAAATATCTTGTCTTTGTAGTGTATTCAATTAAATATAGGTTGAACATGATTTGCAAATCATTGTATTCTTTTTTTATTTATGTTTAACACAACGTCCCAACTTCATTGGAATTGGGGTGGTAATTTATAATACAGTAAGCAAAGAACAATCATTGGGAAGTCCACCACAATGGCACTCCCCCACTTTTTCAAATTGACATAAAAAGTGAATGCCTAAATGAAAGCTTAAACTATCAACTTAAACTTAACTAGACATCATCCTTATTATCCATCTATCTAGTTAGCTTTATTTTCTTTATTCATCACTCCATCTCTCATTCTAGCTATCTATCATCTTTATATCTATACATCTGTCAATTTCTACTGTATCCATCCATCTGGCTTCCATCCATCAGTCTACCTAAGCATTAGTCCATCTATTTATCTTCTCATCCATTCACCTATTCATCTCTCTGTCCAACTAGTCATCAAGCTAAATATCCATGCATATGCCAATTTACTTTGAATATAAAAAAGTCACACTCATGTTCATATTGGAACATATCCTACATGTGTCTGGGAGATTTTGTTATGGTCCAATGAAACCAATGTTTAACCTTTTGGCCGTCATTCCAAAAGGCATGTTTGGCACCAACAAACAATGCTTATGACCAAAATAAACATTTTAAAAAACATACCTACAGTGAAGCATGTTAGTGGCAGCATCATGCTTTGATGATGTTTTACGGCCTCGGACAACGAGGAGATCATCATAAGCAGTTCTAAATAGCAGTCAGTGTTAACATAAAATCTTCAGGCATCTGCTAGAAAGCAAACGCAAATGTCAGGAAAAGCCTAATGGTACAGCTGAACTTTATTTGGGGTTGATCAGAGTCACCTTGAATGTATCCATCTCTCAATTCATCTACTGTATATTTGAAGGCATGTATATCTCTTTCTCCATCTTTGTCAATCTATCCATCCTAACCCTCTATGTAGCATTTATCACCCATTCATCTGTCAACCAAATGTGCCTATATATCCATCTGTTCAAGTGTCAATCTATCCTCCCGACAATAACCTATCCATCCATCTATTGATCTATGGAGACATGACAGGGCATGAACGCTTATGGATATAGAGAAACCTGGTGTTAACTTGAAGAGAAAATGGACCGCATGTAGGACAGCGAACCTTCAAAGGTCTGTTCTTGGTGCCTTTATGACATAGTGTCTCAAGGCATCGGCCGAACGGCTTTATCAGAAATATGCAATCTTCTAACCACAAGGACTTATGTTTGACATGCTGCGACCACAAGCATCTGCAGCACAACTCGAATTAGAAGCTAAAACACGGGACTGCTGACCAGATGTGGAGACCATTGTTGACTGGCTTTGTTGCCTAAAACACAGACATGCTAAGAATAACGTGCTATTGTTAGCTCTCGTGCCAGCTTCAGCACCCGCTCCAGGGAGGACTTGCGAGACAGACATATAGACACGGCTGGTGGACTTCACACAAGAGGGAGCACTCTAGTAATCTTGCTTAAATTATGCCCAACCTCATCAAATCAACCCCTCCCCACCACCCCCACACACACACATATGGACGGTCCATCCATCCATCCATCCATTTTCTGAGCCGCTTCTCCTCACTAGGGTCGCGGGCGTGCTGGAGCCTATCCCAGCTGTCATCGGGCAGGAAGCGGGGTACACCCTGAACTGGTTGCCAGCCAATCGCAGGGCACATAGAAACTAACAACCATTCACACTCACAGTCATGCCTACGAGCAATTTAGAGTCTCCAATTAATGCATGTTTTTTGGGATGTGGGAGGAAACCGGAGTGCCCGGAGAAAACCCACGCAGGCACGGGGAGAACATGCAAACTCCACACAGGCGGGGACGGGGATTGAACCCCGCACCTCAGAACTGTGAGGCTGACGCTCTAACCAGTCGGCCACCGTGCCGCTCATATGGACGGTATTTAGTTTAAATAAGGGATTTGCGTTAGTTTTACCAATGATGTGCAAGGTTCAATTACTTTTTTTACAGCTCAATCCAGAGCATGAGCCTCTACTCATTGTTCCACCAGCTCTCTTGTGCATGTTTATATTAATGAGTTCAATTAATGAGTAGAATTATATATATAAAAATATCCGCCTCACATTCAATGTTGGTGCAAAACCAGATACAGGTGCAAATCCAGGAATTTATTGAGACATTTTGCCATTAGGGCAGCACAGCGGACTAGTGGTTTGTATGTCTGTGTCACAGTTTTGAGATGTAGAGTTTGAATCTCGGGTCTGGCCTTTTTGTGTCGAGTTTATGATTCCAAAAACATCAACATGTTTGAACATGAATTTTGCTGTTAAAGTCCACTTGTTTTGGGGCCAAGTGGGGCAGTGACCCACCACATTCTGGAGCTTTGGAGAAAAACCATTTACTATGTGGTGGAACTTGGCACACACTACAGGACTGCAGTGGAACAGTATCATCCAATACTTGTTTGATTGCGACTGTAGTTGTTTTTTATAGAAATGTTATCTTCAATGTACATCTTCGACTTACTTGGCCGTAGTATGAGGTGCGGGGGTGTACATTGGATCTAGGATTTGTATAGCATGGTGTAATGCAACCATAAACTGTTTCCATATGCATTGAAACCAATTGATAAAAGATGTACTTGACTCTTAACCACTTCGAATGTTATTTTTAGGCCGCAATCTCTTATAGCAGTTCCTTCAGCATGAGCACGTTCTACTAGATTAGACGCTACAAAGCAAATGTAGCATATGAGTCCGTATCCATTTGGAAACTTTGGCACTAGTTTGCCAGCTTTTTGTGCAACATCCAAACTGATCATTATGTTCCGTTCTGTGTTTAATGACGACATCTTGAAAGTATGGTGGTCAAATATAAGACGTGTAGGGCTATGTAGGATATGACTGTTGATGTCTTTAATGTATAGGTGGAGAAGAGGTCCAACCGAGAAATAAGGAGTGATGACGCCTGTGAGTTGCCTCATAAGGTCAACTCCAAAGGCATTTATTGGCAAACTGGGAACTTGTTGTCACGCCATGGTGGGAAGATGTCAGTACGCTTTTTGACAAATGAGCAGCTAAACAGAGAAGAAAAGATGCATTAATTTGGATGGATGATGTTGTGGTTTCTGTCTAGAAACTCTATGTTTTACAGAGGGAGACAGCTTTTCTTGATTATAAAGTGAGCTGCTGAACTAGTAATAAGAATTGTATGAAATGTGGAAGCATACAGCATGTGCTACTGTACATTTAATGGTGAAACCAAACAGGGCTATGTTCACATGACTTGGGAAACTGTATTAGCATTTGTTTGGAGTTCCAAATCAGAGCTGCTACGCTGTTGCATGCGCACTGTTCGCTTCTGATAAGAGGAATTTGTTATGATTATCTTGGTGATGTGCTCGCTGCACTACACTATTTGACTAGCATAACTCGGCGGCTTGGTGATGAAGTGCTGCCATCATAATTAAAAATGCAATTGATTCTGTTCATCTTCATCGGGGCTTGGTAGGCTTGTGAAGATTAAGGCATTAACCTAACTGTACTTAGCTTTTCTTGGAGCTAAATGCTGATGCCATTGTGCAAAAACTCTAAAAAGACAACATGAAAAATAAAAAGTATTTTTTATAGTATTCTTGAAAAAAACAACTTCAGTTAACTTCAAATAACGTATTTGACAAAGACAATATCAGTATGGTAAAACATTAATAAGATGAGAAATGAGATATGGTGTGGGATCAGTTGTCAAAGGTTTGAAGTATTCAGCATTGCTTCACTTGGAGCTAAACACTTGTCTGGTGTTAAATGCGAATGTCACCATTCTTTATTTAGCTAATAAGATAAAATAAGGTAAGATAAGCGGCAGTGTGGGGTCAACAATGTCTTGTTACACTGTTGTAACAACTGCAAGTAACCACATTAACGCAACTGCATTTAGTATAGTTTTGCTAGGACCTAAATGCTAATGTGAGCATGCTAAAAACACCATTGAAATGACACACAAAGAAACTAACAATACTTTACAGCTATAATTGAGTATAGGCTACATAAACGTTTGGGTGTGTTGTCATTATGGTTGGCATTAGTACTGTATTACAAATTGTCAATTATTGTAGCATCGTTGATTATATTGATGAAGTGGTCTATTTTGGATATTTAATTCTCACATCTATTGGTATTTTTATTGTTATGATCAAATGTCAAAGATAAAATACAACAAGGTTTTGATATGATATCAGCCTCACAGTTCTGAGGTGCAGGGTTCAATCCCCGGCCCCGCCCGTGTGGAGTTTGCATGTTCTCCCCGTGCCTGTGTGGGTTTTCTCCGGGCACTCCGGTTTCCTCCCACATCCCAAAAACATGCATGGTAGGTTAATTGACAACTCTAAATTGCCCGTAGGCGTGAATGTGAGTGCAAATGGTTGTTTGTTTGTATGTGCCATGCGATTGGCTGGCAACCAGTTCAGGCCCGATGATAGCTGGGATAGGCTCCAGCACGCCCACGACCCTAGTGAGAGAAGCCGCTCAGAAAATGGATGGATGGATGGATGGATGGATGGTTTTGATATGAAACGTCTCTCTACTTGCCCTTTTTGTCCAAACATTACCTTTCAGTTGCATGTAAATGTGCATTAGCTCAGCAGTGCTGCAGTAAAGAGTCATGGTGCAGCACTAGCTGTAAAAGTAGGTTAGTGGTTTTAAACAAACAAATCTTTGTGCCCAGTCAGTTGAATTGGAGCGCCATCATTGGCTGCAGGCTGGGGTGGTCTGGATAGGGCCAGCTGGAATGGCAGACAGCCGTCTTGGTCGCTGTAGGGATTTTTGAAATTTTATTTTTCCTTCTTGCACACTTTGAAGCGTGAGAATGAAGCCGAAAGCCACAAAACCTGCAGACCAACAGGGCTTTTTCCCACATGCTGTCATCCACCCTCGTCCACTCTGGTTTGACATCAACTAAACAGAAATTTTGCTCTGAGATGCTTCGGTGCCCATACCCTTACTTTTACCAAACAGAATATTAGAAACAGACCAGATTGAGTAGGGACAGGCTAATATTGAATTTGGAAAACTGTGTGTAACATAGTATGTCTTTGAAGCAACTGAGACAGAACAGAGTGCAACCAGCAGAGGCGCTATTAATTTAGTCTCATCTAGTTTGCGTTTGGAAGAAGAAGAACGTGAGCTATGGAAGTCGAGCCGCATCCACGCTATGGATGTTTAGCCACTGACGCTGGCATCAGAACAGGAGTTTAGAAGATTCAGGAGAAAACACTCGCATCCGATCCAAATTATTTAAAAAAAAAACAGAATTAATCGATTAAGTTGACTGCCAATGTTTCTCATCAAATATAAAGGAATTGTGTCCAAATGCTCATCCTCACTCCCAGTGATCATTATTTCAATAAATGTGGACCGGTGCTTGTATAATTTAATATGACTCTAATCCATGATAAAGTAAACTCAACTATTTGTTTACTGTACAGGCAATTACAAAGTCAATTTTCCATGAAATGCGCCCTTTAAATTGTGTTACCAAGGCGACAACAAGCTGCAAGCATTTACTGTAGATTCCACACTCCATTGCAATATAAGGATAAATATTGATTCATATTACAGTATTTAGAAAGAATTTTACATCCTCTCTTTTTACCTCTCCATTTTCTAGTCTATTAGCTGACAATGTGGAAATGCTGCCTTGGTCTTTCCTCGCAATCTCATTTGTTTTTCTCTCGCATTTGTTTTCCTCTTGCCTTTCTGCCTCCCCCATGTCTGTAAGAGCATCTGACTCACTTTGTTTTGCACATCGAGACACTGGTGTTTGACTTACTCAGCAGGATAAGGTTAAAAATGGCGGCGCAAATCCTCGCCGTGCGTCAATTGCGCAGTACTTCCGAGCTGTTTTGCCTCTTTTGCCAGCTATGTTGAAGTAAGGAAGTTAAACACACCCACACACACATACACACACACACCTCCACACACGCACACAACTTGGCCCTGAGATGGAAGCCTTGGGTAAATCATCGCCACAGTTTATCTGGCAGGCAAAAGAGCCAGCAGAGATTTCACATTACCTCACTCCCATTCTGCATGTAATCCCACAGACAAAGTCCTTCACATAGCAAACCTTGCTGCTGCATCATGTGGGAAAATGGTGTATAATATCTTTTCCAACAGACTGCTCTCACCGGGCGCTATGACTGTCAATGACCATGAAGTTTAGTTGCCTAGTGATGAAGCCATAATATATGCCCACTCGTCCACAAAAGAATAATATGCCTTGACAAAGTCCTGCAAGACATCAAGTCTGCCACACATACACAAAGGCCAATTTTTAACATCTTGACCAATTCTTAAAATGTGAGCCTGCACACATGATGAGGAACTAGAGATGACCAACACAGCACAGCACAGCACAGCATTCACACAAATATCTTTAATGACAATCGTGAGTCCGGCACGGTGGAGCGCCTGGTTAGTACAACTGCCTCACAGTTCTGGGGACCGGGGTTCAAATCCCGGGCCCGCCTGTGTGGAGTTTGCATGTTCTCCCCGTGCCTGGGTGGGTTTTCTCCAGGCACTCCGGTTTCCTCCCAGAAGACTCTAAATTGCCCGTAGGTGTGAATGTGAGTGCGAATGGTTGTTTGTTTTTATGTGCCCTGCGATTGGCTGGCGACCGGTCCGGGTGTACCCCGCCTCCCGCCCGAAGGTGGCTGAGATGGGATCCAGCAGCCCGCGACCCTAGTGAGGATAAGCGGTAAAGAAAATGGATGGATGGATGGACAATCGTGAGTCTCTTACCCCTAAACCAGATTGCTTTTCTAGTACCCAGACAGACCTGTCAGAAGCAGCATGATGCCACAGAGCATCCAGAGTGCTGGTAAATACAATGATGAACAAAGAGTAGTACTAGAAAAAGAAATAGAAGAAGATTACTATTAGAGACTATTAACTTATCTGTTAACTTTATTGCAGCAAATTCTTCTCCTTGTCATTTTTATAGAAGTGATTGACTTGGGAGACACGTAGCACAACCAATTGCTTCTCTTTTTGGGTCCATCGCACTTCAGGTCGATTCCTAATTCGCTATTGTTGCAGATTAAATCACAATCACCGAGTCTGTGACTTGAACTTCCTCAGTAGTCACCACAAACATAAAAATTTGCGATCATAAATATTGAACAGATTCAACTTAAATTTGACGGTCTCAACTGTTTCCTGAGCAGACTGGGGTAAAAAAAAAAAAGAAAAAAAAAAAAAAACAAAGACAAAAAAATCCTAACACAACCACCACCACAGAAAAATTGGTCGGGATAATCTTTCAGAAATATTCAATAATGTTGTTCTTTGTTGATTTAAACTTAAATACTTATAACTGGCCAGATTATAGGTATGTAACGACCTTTAGAGCAAGGTTTATGGCACCAATTTCGACTTTGATGTAATTTCTGCAAAAAGCTACTAAATTCGAATCCTGACAAGCTCTAGCAAGATGGCTTTGTAAAAATTTTCGGTCGTTTTAGTAATTTTACAAACAATAAAGGTGGAACAAGAATATACTGGTCAATGTCCAATTTGTTCAGATAAAATTTTTCCCAGGTAACTTCAGAGGGTCAACTCTATTTTAGTCATAAAAGGGAAATTTTTATCTGGTCTGAAGAACATCCAATGAAACACACTCCACATACCACCTTGAGCATATGAGCGTGTTCATCATCTTTTTTACCTGCTTGCCATGTCTGTGGACTTAATGCAACTTGACATCATCACCATTATTGCGACTTGTATAATGCATGTCTGATAATACATTGGTCGAAACCATCCATCCATCCATTTTCCAAGCCGCTTATTCTCACAAGGGTCGCAGGCGTGCTGGAGCCTATCTCAGCTATCTTCGGGCAGGAGGCGGGGTACACCCTGAACTGGTTGCCAGCCAATCGTAGGGCACATACAAGCAAACAACCATTCACACTCACATTCACACCTACGGGCAATTTAGAGTTGTCAATTAACCTACCAAGCATGTTTTGGGGATGTGGGAAGAAACCGGAGTGCCTGGAGAAAACCCACCCAGGCACGGGGAGAACATGCAAACTCCACACAGGGGGGGCCGGGGATTGAACCCCGGTCCTCAGAACTGTGAGGCAGACGCTCCAACCAGTCGTCCACTGTGCCGCCTGGTCGAAACCAGGGATCCTCAATTAAAATTTAGAGATCCATCCAAGGAAAATATCTTCAGGTCAGGTCCATGATCATGTAGAGCATGCGTTAGAATGTGGTCTCAGACAATTTGACTGTCAATTAAAATAGACAAAAGATGACCAAAAAAGCTGTGATTGGCGGGCGACAAATCGAGGGTGTACTCTGTCCCTTGCCCAAAGTCAGCTCGGATGGGCTCCAGCTCACCCAGTACCCTAATGAGGACAAGTGGAATGGAAAATGGATGAATGACCAGATAAACAGCCATTAGGCTAAAATCCCTGTAAATCCCCCAAATGTTATACTGGTTTAGTTAAAAAAAAAAAGTTCATCAAAACAATATTAAGACGCTTGGGCTAGGCCTATGAAGTCTGCCAATTGAGGACCTCTGGTCTGAACCTCTTTTACCTCTTCTAGCTTTCGTGAATGCTTGATGGTTTGTGATGATGTAACTTGGCGTCAATCGCTTTGTCCGCACATTCTAAAGCCCGCTTACTTTTAAAAAACCAAACAAACCAGGTTTTGGGCTCCACTCAAACTGCCGAAATGAGATTTAAAAAGAAATTAATGGGGTGAGTGCTCTCCAGATAAAATAATAGTCAAACACAGAATGGACCACTTCCTTTCCCCTGCGGTGTTTGAACAGGTGAATGAAACTGCAAGCTAGACCTCGGTCCCACGACGGCAGCCACCTCACACAATGGGAGTGATCCAACCAAAACATGAATTATTGGGAAATAAAGCTAATGTTCAATAAATTGTCACGACATTTTAATATGACTATTTGCTGCAGAAAATAGGCGTTGTTTAATCCTTCTCTGGTACAGTAATGGAATAATCTGCTAAATACTGTACACGGTTCCTTCAGGTCAGAATCTGTGTCGCTGATTGTGTATTGGCTTGCGCTCACAGCATTTAAACATTGTTTATCTTTAAGGTCTTGTCCTTTTCCTTAGCTCAGTCAGCGTTACAAGAAAGCCTTGATATGAGGGAGGCGGGGATTCATCAGAACGAGAAGGAAGAAAATGCTGAGGTAGAAAGCTGGCCACCATTTTTTGCCCGCAAGCAGATGCCAGAGTTCGTGGAGTGCGTGTTATTGTGGAAGACCTCTTGGTGTTAGGAGGAGATATTTGCAGCATGTGTGGTCTGTGCGGGGAATTCTAAAACTGAGAGTCATGGAGGGAGAGTCACTGCTGCAATCGGCCATTGTTCTCCTCATTGGGAATATGAGCCCACTCCTCTTACTTTCCACAGCTCATCATGTATCTGTAATGTGACTTGGCATGACAAAGTCTTCTCTATGTACCGTGCAACTCCGCTGCCAAAAAACAATCAAAGACTCCCTAAGCAATGATCTCAGTGAATGTGCAGTTTTTGATGTTTCTACAGTACAGTGGCGAGTGGAAAGCGCTGTTGCCCCACACCACAAGGTTCTTTGAGTTTGAATGTTGTCCCAGTGCTCGTGTGGGTTTTCTCTTGGAAATTTCACTTCCTCCCACAGTCCAAGGACCTTTGTTGTAAGTGGAAAATATTAACGTACCCATAGGTGTGAACTTTTTCATACTAAATACGTTCTAAATCGTTGCGATTTCATTTGAGGGCTCTCCTCTAGGTGTTGTAGCATTTCCAGTCAGTTGATGACTGCCAATTAGCGGACGAAGATGTTTGCGACGTCTCTGTATTCGAATGCCCCCCAAAAAAAAAAAAAAAAAAAAAACTTTTTTGCTTATTTGTTTCCTGATCATCCACTGAAGACAAACAAACTCAATTGGTAGTAACTGTAATTACCTAGGGTTATACATACCATTGTTTACACAGGACATTAGCAGCATCGTCTTTTAGATGAATTTAAGTGTAGAGACATAGTACATGTAGTAAATGATTATACTGCACGGTATAATGATGATCTTTTCTTGTTTGAAGACTCTAAAAAGTGTGAATGGTGATTAATAATAATAATAATAATGCATTCAACTTATAAAGTGCTTTGTAAGGAACTCAAAGACACTTTACAAATGCATGTATTATTCATTTGCTCCTCAGTCACACCCCAGTTATGGTAAGCTACTTGTGTAGCCACAGCTGTCCTGGGGCAGTCTGACACAAGCGTGGCTGCTATTCTGCACCTACGGCCCCTCCGACCTCCACCAAACAGCCAACCATATTTATTCGTAGGCAATGTGGGTTAAGTGTCTTGCCCAGGGCCACACCACCAACATGCACTCGGGGATCTGAACCGCCATCCCTATGGTTGCAGGGCGTACACTTAATCTCTGGCTCTGTCACCATCAGGAAAGACTTTGTAATTAGAAATATTGAACATGTTTGACATTGATGATTTTCAGCCCTCAATTGTTTTCTGAAAAGATTAGGGAGGAGAAAACACTCTTAACACACCCAAACCACAGAATATTTGGTCAGGATAATTCTTCTTAGACATCCAATTATCGGGCCTTTGATCAAAATGGGGAATCAGGGTCTAATTCAGCCCAAATATCAGAATATGTACAGCTGGCTTAAATGATGGCAGTAAACCCAAGTGACCACTGTGAGAAACGGTGCCCCTTGACACGTTGGCGTGTTCTCATCTAATATTGTTACATCAGTCAGTCAGCACCTACAAAAACATTTTGCCTCCTTTGAACTTGAGTCCGAGTAGGCGTCATACTCCGAATGGGGCTGTAGTTTTACCACAGTTGGTTAGCTCATTTCCCATGGGTCATCTCTCTCTCTCTCTCTCTCTCTCTCTCTCTCTCTCTCTCTCTCTCTCTCTCTCTCTCTCTCTCTCTCTCTCTCTCTCTCTCTCTCTCTCTCTCTCTCTCTCTCTCTCTCTCTCTCTCTCTCAACTTAACTACTAACCTGATGGCTGCTCACATTGTGCCAGAAGCCTACGTATGTATTGCTCACACTCTTAGTCAAATGACCAATGAGCAAACACAAACATTTGATCCAGAGGAAATGTTGCTCCATATGGTGTTTTATATAAGCATTTAAAGTCCAGACATATAATGCTCCCCTGGGGGAGACCAGGGCCTCCAGGCACACTTTCAGTCATAATTAGTCAGGAGACATGCTAGTGAGTTAAGTTAGTAAGTTTCTGTGTTGTTGGGTTTTTTTTCAGCAAAAGTTTCCAAATTTGAGTACCGTTCTGTGTTGGATATATTTGATATGATATTGGCCTACACATTTTTTTATATTGGGCAAAAGGAAATTGCTATCTAGTGTCCTACCTATAAAAAAGCTATGTACTCCAGGTACAGTAATTTTTTCAAACATTAAATTTTACATGGATAAACTGGTCAGATAGTTTAATTAGCAGTAATTTTAGTGTTTAAACATTACATTTAAAGCTGTGTGGGGTTTTTAGACAAATAACCATACAGCCTGGATTTAAGATCACACATTAGCAATGGTGACACTAAAAACTTCACAATATGCTACAAACTAATTTCCACCGTACACTACACTAATGAAGAAAGTCTACCTGCATTGAGGCCTTGTTATTGTGTATTCAGAGATGTTAATTTTTTATATACTGTTTTAACACAAAAACAAAACAAAATATATTTTAAGTCATGCATTTGTTTTTTGTTTTAGGTCTGGCAGTGTGCAGAATCACTGGGATGAAATCTACTTCTTTGTCGAACATTTGGCTGAGAAATTCAAAAGGTAAGATGTGCTATCAACATACCCAGTTACTGTGCTATTTTGAGGCCAATAGTCATGTTGAGGCGGCACGGTGGCCGACTGGTTAGAGCGTCAGCCTCACAGTTCTGAGGTGCAGGGTTCAATCCCCGTCCCCGCCTGTGTGGAGTTTGCATGTTCTCCCCGTGCCTGCGTGGGTTTTCTCTGGGCACTCTGGTTTCCTCCCACATCCCAAAAACATGCATTAATTGGAGACTCTAAATTGCCCGTAGGCATGACTGTGAGTGCGAATGGTTGTTTGTTTCTATGTGCCCTGCGATTGGCTGGCAACCAGTTCAGGGTGTACCCCGCCTCCTGCCCGATGACAGCTGGGATAGGCTCCAGCACGCCCGCGACCCTAGTGAGGAGAAGCGGCTCAGAAAATGGATGGATAGTCATGTTGAGTGTGAACTTCCCAGAGTTCAGAATTCAAGTGGACAGTATGAGGTTGTAAAAAAGAATTTTACGATGTCTTTCCTCCTCTGTGCTGGACTTCCTGGAGTCCCACAAGGAGGTTCTCCACAGAGAAACACGCACACATAGCAGAGCAATAAAATTAAACGTATCCCTACCACCACTACATCCCGGCATATGTTCAAACACTTAGCAGGCTAATGTTTCACTCAGTTAAGCAGTAAAGTTAGTTGTGGTGACAATAGGTTCAATGATGAAACCATCCTTGCCAGTTCATTTGTGACCCTAATGAGGTCAAGAGCAATCGAAAATGGGTGGGTGGAACATTACATTTGAAGTCACTAGGGCCTCTGAATGCAAATGCGAGAGGCCCACCTTAAGACATTCACCATTGAACCAGGAAGTAGCCTGCTACCAATAAAATCTGTTTTTCAAATTTTGTTTCAGTAATTTAGTACCTCCTTTTTGCCTTAGAGTCATGACAAATTCTCCCCAAAATCAAATAATGGTACAGTCCTATTTAGCCATCCGTCACGTTAACATAAATTAACACCATGAATTTTTATTTTTTTATTTTGCTGATTTCATTTTCCTGTTAAAGTGAGGGTGAAACCATATGCTCCTTCCTAGAATAAAAAAAAAAAAAAGTACTCCCCTGTTATTTTACATCCGTCACATGCTCCGTGGCATGCTAAGGATGCTGCTTCTGCTGCTTCTGTGATTAAAATTTTGTCTCCAGTTTTGTTTGTTGATGTTTCCCCCAAAAGTATTATCCCTTTAATGACCATTGACAAAATGCAAGTCTTTAGTGACATTCTTTTATATTTCTCTACCAGTCCCATGCTTAGGATGTCCTTCATAACATTCTCCTCAAGAGCATCCACCATCCTTAAACTTACCGAGAAAAGGTAAGTGAAAAATGTTTTTAGTTTTTCAACATTATTATTATTAACGGCAAGTGGCTGAAGAGGCTAAAGCTCAAAAACGGATGACACTGCAGCGCCGCATGCTCTCACGCAATAGGAAGCAATTGTCAGCAAACTTAATTCAAAGCATGGCGCCAGAGTGAAAGCAGATGTTCTCCCGAACCGACACACTGCTGAAAATGAATGCATGCCCCCGTGTAGCTGTCTAGCTGATACTGCGTGAAACGTCTTAGCTTCTTATAGACTTAATTAAGAGGACACTATTTCAAAACAAACTTCGTATAAACACATGTTGATGTTATCTTTTTGCAGAGTGGACATTAAAAAGGGGTTAAATGCGCTTAAAAGAGAGACTCCAGGTGGAGACACATTTATGCACCTTGGACTACAGAGGGTAGGCAATTAAATCACTGCTCTGTATAAATTATGAAAGACATTAAAAAAAACTAATGCAGTATTCTCTAGTCTTTGTTTTTATAACATAAATCAGAATTTTGAGCTTCTTTGATCTGATGAACTGGTTGAATCTAATCAACCTGTCTTCTTATTTAAGGCAAATGAGCAGATATACCAGGAGAACTTTGGTAAGCAACTACTCACTCATTATTACAGGGTGTAACACAAAAAATGTACCAGTGCACACAATAAGCAGTGCTTAGGCCTGCACACTGATTTCATGATTATTCAAAGTACAGCATTCCTTTTTTGACACCCTTTATTTACTTCAGACAGATTCTTTTTTTTTTTTTGTGGCTATAGCACCACTTTTCTTATTTTGCAGGCAAGGCTAGCGTGATTATAGCACTGACAGACGGAGAACTGCAGGAACATCAACTTATCACCGCACAGCAAGAGGTAGCGACCGCACCATTAAAGTGGCACAACATTCACATGTTGGACATTTCGGGAAGCCAGGAAATGCCCATTATTTGATTGCATGTTTTTCTGGGAATAATTCACATACATACACCCTGTGTTTTACAACAGGCCGAGCGAGCCAGATCTCTAGGAGCCATTGTGTATTGTGTTGGCGTTAAAGACTTCAATGAGACTCAGGTATCTGTTTACAACTAGAAATTATAAATATTGGGTTGTTTTGGTCACTCATTCACACTACAACTTCATGTTGAAGCCTAAAAATTTGTCTAAATACTGTTTTGGTGTTAAAGGGAATGTTTTTTAAAATAGTACTACTGTAATTTCTCATGTATGATGCGCATTTTTTTCACCCACACAATGGTCAAATGTCAATAGTGCGCATTGTACATAGGTATAGGGACAAATGGAAAGAAACTTTCACATTTTATAAATGTATGCCGCCATCTAGTGGTTATGAAAAAGCTGTACACTTTCATTCCAAAATGCCACCGCCACCTAGTGGTTATTTAAAAAAGTGTAGCCTACACTTTCATTCCACGACAGGGAATGTGTATGACTGCATATATGTACAGTTGTGCTGTAAAGTTTACATACCCTAGTAGAATTTGTGAAATATTGTCCATCCATCCATCCATTTTCTGAGCCGTTTCTCCTCACTAGGGTCGCAGGCATGCTGGATCCTATCCCAGTTATCATCGGGCAGGAGGCGGGGTACACCCTGAACTGGTTGCCAACCAATTGCAGGGCACATACAAACAAACAACCATTCGCACTCACATTCACACCTACGGGCAATTTAGAGCTGTCAATTAACTTACCATGCATGTTTTTGGGATGTGGGAGGAAACCGGAGTGCCCGGAGAAAACCCACGCAGGCACGGGGAGAACATGCAAACTCCACACAGCGGGGCCGGGGATTGAACCCGGGTCCTCAGAGCTGTGAGGCTGACGCTCTAACCAGTCGTCCACCGTGCCGCCTGTGTTTTCTAATTTATAAATAAAAGTAGGGCTGTGAATTTCAAAATAAGAGCAAGTAAATAAAAAAAAAGATCACATGTTCAAATAAATTGCTTAACTTCAGAATAATTCTTTGGGGGGGGAAAAACTAACAAAATACAGATAAAACTTCATGTTTTGATCATATGGGTAGAAGAAAACTCATGCATTGTAAAAATGCATTATACATAGGTAGAAGGGTTTTCCAGAATTTTGTGGTCAACTTTGGCGGTGCGTATTATACATGCGTGCGCATTATACACGAGAAATTACGGTATTATGGTTTGCCATTTACATGCTGAAAAGAAAGGGCATGGACATTTGTGTTAAGTGTTAAAGCAATAACCAAAAACAATGGCGTCTCATTAATGCTGCTCAAGATAAAGCAGTTCAACAGAGGTGTTATTTACCTATTTAAATTCAAAGCACGGTGACCTAGTTTGCATGTCTGCTTGACAGTTCTGAGGTTAGGGGTTCAAATCTCACCTCAGACACTCCTGTTTGGCGTTTGCATGTTTTCCTCATGCTTTTCTCCAGGTACCTCGAGGGGCTTCTTCCCACATTCCCCCCTCCAAAAAAAAAACCACGCTTCTTTGGTTAATTAATTTCTCTTTGGGTAATTGTCATAGGTGTGAATGTGAGTTTGAAAGGTTGTTCGTCGATATGTGTCCTACACTTAACTGGCGATCAGTCCAGTGTGTACTTCGCTATTTGCACAAAGTCATCTAGGATAGGATCTGACTCACCTGTGACCCTAATAAGGATAAGATATTGTCGTTACAATCCGCTTGCGTTGGGGCCAAGTGGGACAGTGACACACCACATTCTGGAGATTAGAAGAAAAAAGCTTGCTGTGTGGTGGAACTTGGCACTCACTTTGTAATGACCATAACCTACAGGACAGGAGTGGAACAGTATTACGAATTAAGACAAATGCTATAGAAAATGGATGGAAGGATGTCAAGTCTAAATCCACATAGAGGCAGGTGAAGCATAAAATATGGGATTTTATAAAGAAAACACAGGAGGATGAGCAGCTGGTGTGAATGCAGGTAGTTCCTTTACCAAGTGACTGCCAGCTACTGGCCTGGCATGAAAATTTTCACAAGCCATGTGGACTACCACACCAAGAAGCGGGATTATTTGGACTACATTACAGTAATCATTCTTGGTTTGAAATGCATTTTTAATGAATCTATATAATGTAAGACTACTGAAATAAATTAACTTTTCTACCATATTCTAATTTATTGAGCTGTACCTGTATATTTGGAAGGTTTACTATTGTGGTTTGGAATGGAGTGTTCCGCAGGGGTTCAGGAATCTGGAATTACAGAATCCAACACATAGTGTCTATTAAGTACTTCCAAAATCATAATTCTTTTTTTTTCTTCTTTGCCTTTCCACTTAATGTCTCTCCTTATGGATATACACGTATAGCTGGCGACCATCGCAGACACCATCGAACATGTGTTTCCTGTTTTGGGAGGCTTCCACGCCCTCCGGGGTGTTATCGATTCGGTAAATAAAGTCTTTATTGTACCAAGAAGCAAACAAATGTGTCCTGTAAAATTTCCATTGTGCTGCTGCAGCCTTTAGTAATATGAGGCCATTTGATTTGAATTATGTGGTTTTGAGGTTTGAATTAAATACTGTGTGATCCAAATTGGAACATATAATGTAAATGCTATATAATGTGAAAAAAAAATTTTTTCTACTTCCAATACAGATCATCAAGAAATCTTGCATTGAGATCCTGGCAGCTGAGCCCTCCAGTGTGTGTGCTGGAGGTGGGGTCTACACACATACATACATGCCAAACGCACAGTTAATGCTGCATTACTGTATGTGAATGACAATCCCAGATGAATATATATATATATTCATATCCAGGTCATCAGCTCATATGTAATTGTTATATAGTATAAGACAACATTCTTTAGGATCCTCCCAAGAGAAAAAAAGAGGTCATTCACTTTCATGATATTAAAATGCACACAGGGATTTGAGGAGCTCGATATGACATGCTCAGAGAAGTGTTGAACTCGTTCATTTGTCTACCTCGTCAGAGCAAGTATAGCGGATTGGCGGTGCGCGTCAACAGTATGCAGCCGGCTAATGCTCTGAGGAGACGCTATTTTGACTTTGGTTGTTTAGTTTTGTTTGGATAGATCAGACATTTTTAACAGTAGGGAAGAACTGTTGTACATTAGTAGAAGACAGCCAGTCACTGTCATGACTGCCTTCGAACACTCGCGCATGGACTACCTAAGCAGAAAATCAGAGCACCGGGGTCCATGTGGATTACTACACCAAGCAAGCTCCTGAGAAAGGGGTGGTCTGGCCACTTGGTTTAGCTAATAAAGGATCCAAAAAGACCCTCGCTACCCAGCGTGTTTGTTGTGTATGCCAGGTCCCTTTGAAATAAATGGACGAAATTAAGGTTGGACTTGTCAGCACGTTCAACCACAGGGGAAAACTCTGTGAAGATTATCACAGAGAGACGGTTAGATCCGGGGATTCCAAACATGGCGGTAGTCCAAGCAGGTCGTTCACCTGCTGTGGCACTTACACATCGTGCAGGCGCTTCAGGGCCCGCAAAGCCTGCACAAAACTGAACAAGCAGCCTCTTACACCTGAGCCAGAATAACTGCACTGCCAATGTGCAATGTTTTTAATACGGTTATGCATTAATTGAATAATGCACATAACTGTGATTACGCTTCACTCACAATTAGCTTCATACCGCTCTTACACTAACAACCTGCTTGACATGAACATGGCAGTATTAACTGCTCTATTGTCTTGGCATACTAGTCTCATGTGTCCAAATTGCTTTCATGTAACCAGAGACTTTCCAAGTAGTGGTGAGGGGCAACGGGTTCCTTCATGCCAGGAACATCAACCAGGTGCTGTGCAGCTTTAAAATCAACGACACCATCACAATCAGTAAGTAGACAGTGTTATTCCGCTGTTGTGGATGGGAACAGTAATGCTCTGCAATAAACCTAAAATACACATTAAAATGAACATTTGCTTGATTTACCTTGTAGACGTGAAGCCTGCAGGTGTAGAAAACACCTTCTTGCTGTGTCCAGCTCCTGTCATCGATGAAGTTGGGAAGTAAGTGGCTGTATTTCAAAAGAAGACTAATTTGGGATTTTTTTTCACAGTTCCCAGGTGTCTTAACATGTCTGCGGCAGGCGTATGTCAAAATACCCCAAGGATCGAGCGATAGCCATATTTCTATAGCATATTTCTTGCCATGGTGAAATTGACTTATTTTAGGGGTGGATCCGCCCCATGCAGTGCCTCAACCCTCATCCCTTCACAAGATAATCGATTAGGATTATCATTTCGAGACATCTAACAGTCGGCCTTTGCTAACCTTGATTGAAAGAGAGAGACAAAAAAATGCTCAAATTAGGTCTAATTGTTAGTGTGTGTGTAAAGGTCACAACAATATATTTGTGTTGGTCAAGGCATACAGCTACAGTTATTATATAAAGTTCCTTTATTTAATGTTACTTTTTCATGAGATAGTTACAAACCAAATTCAAGGATGATGTTAAAGATATTTAAGACATTTCACCACACATCACACTCTATCAACTTTTCATGATTGACGCAGTGGCAGAGAAGTCATAAAATTAAGTGTTTTCCTGCCTCAAACTCGTAGGAGAGAGAATCCCGCTTAAACGCCTCTGTAACTTTCCATGGCTTCATGCATCACCACCTAACCATTTCCCTCCCCATCCTCCTTCATCTCTGCTTCTTGACTTTTGCTGCCACTGTGGCTTCACAGCCCACAAACCATCTATCCCTGCCTGCATGTCCTTCTTTTTTTCCACATTTGTCTGTGTCCCTAAAAAGCGGCTTGTCATCCCATCAGCTTTTCCTGTCTCGCTTGGGGCGATCAAAGCCACGTGACAGTCAGTGGGGGTCGTTCAAACGTGAAGCCATGTGTTGCGTTTGTAAACGTCTCGCTTCACAGCATGGTGGAAAGCCCGCAGGGAGAGCACTTTTGCAACTTCGCAGCACACATGGCCATTAAAAATATTTTTGCATGTCGGAATGTCAGTCACAAAAAGTAGAGGCTGGTTTACTTCAGAGAAAGCCGTAATCGTGTCACTTAGTGCAGTATTTTAGGCCATTTAAATGTATCCAGATGGAAATATTTGGAGATGAATCTTGTTTCTCATGTTTCCATAAATATACATTAAAGATGAGATGGGAGGAGCTAATATTACACTATACTTGTTAAGTGTTTTATGAGTTTCCGTAAAGCAGCCTAACTCCTCATCTAAGCATTTTTAAGTGGGGTACGCACATTGATTTTTAACAATTGATTTTTGTTTTAATGTGAGAGATCCCAAACATGATAAAGCATAGAAAATTCCGAATGTGTGCTCTTCCTGCTCTTATACCATGTAATGTACTCGAGATGACCAACAAATCACACCACACACATAACAATGTCATTCTCGTACCAAAACTGACCTGTGAGAGACGACATGGTGCCACAGGGCATCCAGATTGGCAGAATAGCCAAAGAAGTAAGAGTAGTAGAAGAAATACAAGCTAGACTGTTAGCGTCTCTGGTGGTTGCAAACCCTGCTCCTTGTCATTTTTAATGTGGTAAATGACTTGGAAGACCACACACAAGGTTTGTCATGTACAGTCGTTGGTCCTGAACATTTTATGAGCAGATTGAGAAGGAAATACACACAATCAAATAAATTGATCAGGATAATCTTTCAGAGACATCTGATTTTCTATCCCTGCATTTTAAAATGATTTTTAGTCACATGCTATGTTATAATGGTGTCAGCAGTGACAAAATGCAAAAAAATAATAAGAATAAAATAAACACATTTGTTTACATTTCCTATAGCATTTGATGTTTCAAATCAAGAGCTTGAATGTCTGATCATTTGCAGGCAAAGTTGATCGGCAATGAAAAAGATCAGTTTATTTAATGACACACTACTAAATGTGTTAGATTGTTCTTAATGAGACCACAAACATTATTAAGGCCTCAATAAAATTAAATGCTAGCATATCGTTGTTATTAGGAAGCACACATTTCATATCAGACCAGAAATAAAGTATACTTGAACAATGACTCACCTAATTTTACTCATTGAAGTGAATATAGACACGCTTTTTACAAGATCAAGGTCTAATTAGAAAAACAGTGCAACATATTGTGTAGTGGGGGGAGCGGCTGGAAGGGTGGATGAGACCAGCTGAGACAGTTATTTATGAAGGTGCACGAGTACCAAGCACAACAATAACCAAACTAAATATAGTAAGTCCAAGCTAGAATCTGATATAAAAACATATATGGTTAAGTGATTCACAATTGGAAAGTAGTCCCAATTCCCCTATTCTCATCTATCGGTGTATTTTTGTGCTTTTTCTGCAACGTCCTAGATTCTGCACAACCATCCTGCTCCTTCTAAGGCACCATGTTAGCACAGGAGTAGTTAAGGCTATGGGCTCCTTGTGGGCCTGACGCTGTAGAAAGCAGTGTGATGAACTTCTTAAGATGATTCAGAGAAAGGTCAAGGTTGCACCTAGCAGTGATGGAAGTTATGAAAATGATTAGATGGACGTTACCTTTCGCTTGTAATGGTCTTCTGACTAGACTCCCCAAAAAGAGCATTAAACAGCTGTAGCTCATTCAGAATGCTGCAGCTCGGGTTCTGACCAGAACAAAGAGGTCAGAGCATATTAATCCAATTTGTAAGTCTTTACACTGGCTTCCGGTCAGCTTTAGAAAAGATGTTAAAGTTCTGCTACAGGTCTATAAATCACTAAACGGTTTAGGTCCCGAATACACGAAAGAAATGCTCATGGAATATAAACCCAGTAAGGGCTCTGAGTTCGACAGACTCAGGTCAAATAGTGGAGCACAGAGTCCAAAGCAAACACGGTGAAGCAGCATTTAGCTATTATGCTGCACATAATTGGAATAAGTTGCCAAAAGAAGTGACATTAGCCCCAAGTGTGCATGTTTTTAAGTCCAGGTTAAAAACTCTTCTTTTTTCCAATGCTTTTTAGAGCATTTCTATTTTTAATGATATTTCTTGCACTGTACGCTGTTTGAATTGTATTTTTTTTCTCTTTGTTTTAAATGTTTATATGCTGTTTTTTCTTTGTTTTTAAATGCTTTTAATCATGTGAAGCAGATTGAGTTACCTTGTGCATGAAATGCGCTATATATTAATAAATTAGCTTTGCTTTGCTTTTCTTTGCTTTAGAGAAATTGCAGTTTGAGTCACAATGGAATTGTTGCCCTCCCACCCCAAATTGCAAGTGGGAGAGTCAATGTCTAACTTCCAATGCCACTTCACATTAACTAAAAGAGTGACCGAACAAATGACACCGTATGATTGTCACTATTAAATATGAAATACAAATAAAATACATTTTCTCTTTTCGCTGAGTGTAGAGATGACTGTTTCCCTTTACCTCAGTATCAAACATGGAACGGTGCCCTTTCTTGAACCATTAAGTGACATGCGGAGTTTTGTCTCTGTTGTTTGAGGAATTTACCATTTCTTTTTGCTTAAAATAATTTACAATAGAGTCACTGACGGTGTTAAATCACTGGACTTCGGTGCAGACGGTGTGAGTTCAGTTCCTACTCAGTGGCGGTGTGAATCAGTGTGAATGGTTGTTTGTCTTTATAGGTGCCATGTGATTGATTGGCAACCAGTCCAGGGTGTAGTCCACCTTTGAACCAAAGTCAGCTGGGATAGGCTCCATCTCAATCGTGACCCTGAACAGGATAGGCAGCAATGAGAATGAAACGATGGATGGATGGGATTCACAATGGTACACTTTTGTCATGTTTGGTCATCCTCCATGAAGCAGAAAGTGGCCTGTTAAAATATAACTCGACAAAAAAGTTTGAAAAATGGTTCAACTTTGGAGGAGGTCTACACTGTAGTGGGAGCTATTCTCATTTGCCTTTAGGTTGACGTACTGCACTTTCATTTTATCACAGACAATATGTTGCTGATGACAATCAGTATATGTGAGGTGAATAACCATCTGGAAAAAGTCAACCCCCTCACATACAGTATATTGTGCATCAAACATAACATAATATTTTAATGTTCACGTATTGTAGTTTAATGACAATGTGAACAATGTGCGCATGGTTTTTTTCATGAACGGCACCCACTAACCATTGCCCTATCTTCCCCTTTTCTTAAAGCCAGACAGTCTTTGTGTCTCAATGTTATAGCAGGTTTATCAGTTGTGCGGCTTGTTTTCCATCTGCCAGACCTCTTTCACATTCACCTGGTTCTGTCAGTGCAATACAAGTGGGCGGCTTGGGGTGGGGGTTGCCAAAAGCGTGCCTTTCATCCATATGTTTTTAGGAACTCACTGCAAACGGGTCACCAGAGGTCACTAGGATTTCACAGAATTGTTTTTCCACCCTCGCAGAAAAAAGGAATTAGTCCATCAAAATGCTTTAGTAGACTTGTAGATTTAAAAAAAATATATGAAAAAAAACATGGAGCTTACAATAGATGATCCTTAAAAACAGGGATCCAAAGGAAAGAATCTTGACCATATCAATTTTTCTTTAACTATTTGGGTTTCTAGTTTAATGCACCTAATCTTTTAGTGGAAATCTCTTGGAAAAAGCGTTAAGTTGTTTGCATTGGCAAACATTTTTTTTCTCTCTCTTTTGTACATGTTGGTGTCTTCAACTAGCTCAGTTATAACTGGGTGGGGGGGGGGGGGGAAACCTCTGTGATAGCTGCTTCATGCTGAGAGTAGTTTGGAAACTGTAAGCACTTTTGTTTTAATTGTCGAATGTTACCTTTTTTTTGTCTGACTTGTGTTTTGTTGTGAATGGCTATAGGTTAGGTTGACTTTACAATACATCAACACCATCAGACGTTACAATGACGCAATTTGGTACCAAGTTGAATGACTCCATTCGCACATGCGTCAAACTAAATAAAAACGTGCTTAGCGTTGACCCATGATGTTCCATCCCTAAATTAAGTTGTCATTGTTGTTTTGTTTCAGGGTGATTTATCTTCAAGTGAGCATGAATGACGGTCTGTCTTTCATCAGCAGTAATGTGCATATCACCACCACAGAGTGTGTAAGTGGCAGCTTCTTTTTAACATAAATTTGTCTTAAGAGGGGTTTTAAAATCTTTATTTATAGCATGTGGTTTCTCGTCGTCTTTGTGCCCTCATCAACTGTAGCCACATGTCAGCCAAGTGTTTCGGTTTGCTACCCATTATCTGGTTTGTATTTCCCCCATAGAAAGGATTGATCACCGTGTCTGCTGATTAAATACAGTAACCTTCCATTGAATTAAACAAAAGCAACACAAAATACTAAACAAAAGGCAACAATGGAGGGCATTTATTGCCGCAGGGAAGGACTTAACCAATCAACACACTGCAAAAGTTTAATCATCAAGCTCTACCCTTGACATACTGTAGCAGTACCTCAACGTGTTGAATACTGTATGTCTAAATGTACATCTATGAAAACAAAACACTGCATTTGCACATTACTTTGACCTTCAAATAGCAGCCTCAAAATCCTTTTGAAGGTACACACTGTCTTCTAATAATGAGAATAACATCGTTGCCACAGCAACCCTAAATCACCCACTTCAGAGGGCTATAATATTTGTGGACCAACATGGATGGAGGTAACAAGGTCATGGGATTTTGTAATTCTGTTGTGCGAAAGCAGTGGAGTCATATTGCACCACTGTGTCATGCATGTGGCAACTAATCAACAAATTTCATGGAACTCACAGACGTACTATTTGACTTCTAGGAAACAGTTAATCAGTCCCTGCCGATGTCTGACTCTCTATGACGGCGATACCATTGATTTCTGATAAATAGCCCGTGTCTTTGCCCGCAAGATGCCTAGGTTTAAGTCGACCCACATCTGATCCTCATCTGTGGTCTGTAATGGGAACCATATTTGGCGCAAAGTTACTGATGGATTCGCTCTGGGATCTCCCATCTTACATCAACAACTGTCATTGAGGGGGGCGGAAAGAAACACGAGAAAGACCAATGGAAGCCTAAAGGCAGCCTTTCTATTACTGAAACGTCTTTCAAATTGTTTGTTGACCCCAGCTATGATTACACCTTCATCACTATTCTTTCCCAATTAGTTTCAATATTCAACTGCCTCCAGGGCAATTGTTACTCTTGATTTTGTAGCGCTATTGTGCAGGATTGTTTTCCAGACTCGAGTCCAGCGGCTACGTCTGGATGTCATCTCAATTCACCCTTTCACATGTACATAGCACATGCAGCTCAGTTCTTTAAGGGGAGAGTAAAGTTTCTGGTTGTTTCCTGCCAGGTTCTGGGTTAGTCCCTAACAACTCTCCAATTATTTAATCCCAACTTCTTCACAGTTATTTTTTTTTTTCTTTTCACTGTAGCTTTAAGGTTACAATGGCTTGTCATTAGGCTGATGCCTTTGATACTGCTCTTGTACCCTTAACTTTTGACTTTTGACCCTTGGAATTAACCTGCACCTTTTTCGTGCTGGTACATTTTGGTCCTGGAAAGGATACAAACAGTTGGTTGGCTGGTGTCTGTTTTGCCAACCTGAACAGAATAAGCAGTATAGAAGATGGATGGAGTGGGAGGTTAAGTGCAGACATCTGAATAGAAATTGACCTAATGTACTCATCCTCGTCCTACTCACACATCATGAACTTTCTGGAAAAGAACCAGCTTTATTTATGTACTGAGATAAAAGCAGTCCAACTGATTTGGATTCTTTTATAGTGCTACTCTGGATAAAGTCGTAGATTAGATCATGTCTGCAAGTTCTCCCGCTCGTTGTCTTGCTTTCTTCAACTGACCTCTCTTTGCAGTTTTTTTTTGTTTGTTTTTTTATGCAATGCTATATATGTGTCTTCCACAGTTTGATGGCACCATTCTTCTCATCACCTTGCTGGTGTTGTTTCTCCTGCTGGCCCTGCTGCTCATGTGGTGGTTCTGGCCTCTCTGCTGCACTGTGGTAAGACCATGAAAAGGAAAAATTTGTCTAAAACCTACAGGAACATAAGAGCTCTCCAAAACCCTCTAGGAGCTCAAAGGGAGGCAGTGTTGTGATTAATGTGGTTGTGAAAAGCATAACAAATTTTGTTTTTACCTCTTATGAACATGTTATATTTGTGCTGCTCTTCCAGGTGATCAAAGAACCTCCTCCTCCACCACCTCCTGAGCCTGTAAGTTGAAAAACACCACTCAATTGCAAACAGTCGGGGGAACAGTAGCCTCACCCCTTAGAACTTTTTGCCTCTTATAGGAGTCAGATGATGAAGATGGTCAGCCAAAGAAGAAGTGGCCCACTGTAGATGCCTCATATTATGGAGGAAGAGGAATTGGAGGGATCAAGAGGATGGAGGTAATATATATATTACTGACAGGTGATAAATAAAGCAGTAAGCCAAACAATAAATGCTGTAATTCACACTTGTGTCTTAAAGGTGCGTTGGGGTGGAAAGGGCTCCACCGAGGAGGGGGCAAAGCTGGAGAAGCCGAAAAATGCGGTGGTGAAAATGCCAGAACAGGAATACGAACCCTTTGAGCCGAAACCCAAGAAATCTCCCAAGAAGCCACCTCAGAACCGAAAGTGGTACACACCCATCCGGGTAAAGAAGCCTTCACTGTCCACAACTGTGCTTTTATTCATACTGCTCATACATACAGTATAATAGCCTAAGGAGATTTTCATCAGAAGGAAGTTCAAAAGGGATCCAGTGTAGTCAGCATAAGAAATAATCTAATAATTTAAAAGTATTGTGTTTAAGTGTTTGACCATAAAATCCTTCATACTGTATAGGTTTGCTTTCCACAAACAAAATAACAGCTTACAAATCCATCATGTTCCAGCTTGTTCACTGCATTTCTTTTGCCTTTGCCAGTGAGTTTCAACTAACTGAGTGTGGCTGAAATATCTCGACAGTCAGACAGGCCCAATCCCTTCATGATTAAACTTGGGACGTTTTCCTAAAACACGGGAGAAGACGTGGGCCTCCTCTGATATATCCAAAGAAATGTACAAATATACAACCACTCCAAACACTGTAGCATTATTAGACCTGGCGTCAGTAATATTTGTGTGTTTAGCGTGCGAAATAAACTATGTCACAACACTGGCCATTCATAAGGGAAGCTGTGCTTACTGTTATCTGTACACATCGCCAGTGGAACTGTACAGTCTATGTATTTCTACATGACTTCTGCACTGCTCCGATTAATGGTGAAAGTTGACACGACTCACAGTCAGCGGTCGGAAAAAGGCCAGTCACCATGCATGCTGACTGGACTCACCTTATATAAGAAAAGAAAATTTCCCACTACACTTACATTTAAATACAGTTTCGAGATGTATCCTTATAGTGTAAAATGGAATATTATTCGCATCAAATACATTTATTTTGATGATACTAACATCCAGAGTAAAAATCTTTACCACAACACCGGCAGAAATGGCATCTGTAAAGGCAAATTGTATGGTGAAGGAAAGAAATAAAGAGACGTGTCGCTGTATGCAAGGCGGAACAGTCTGGAACCAAAGCTGCTAAATATTTCAGCACTCTCTTGAACAATGTGATGATTCTAGTAGCTAACTGCCCATCTCCTCTGTCTTATTCAGGGTAAACTGGATGCTATCTGGGCGCTGTTTCGTCGCGGGTACGACCAGGTCTCTTTGATGAGGCCCCAGCCCGGAGATCATGTAGGTAGCCAATGGAACCACTGTGCGTGATTCTCCCTCCTGCTGGCTTTTTTTTTTTTTGCTCTCAAGGTGACTTAAAGCCTTTGTGTAGTGACACTACAACAAAAGTGGTGTCAAGAGCTTTGTTTCCAAAAGTTAATATAACTACCCTTCCACATGTCAACACCAAAGATTCAATGTCAATCCTCAAAGAAGTATTCCAATCAGTCAGGTTTGAGTGATTTACATCGCAGTTTGTGTGTAGAAGGATGGTCCAAATGATGTAAATAATGTAAAGCATTGACGAAACAGCGGTTGACTCGGTAAGAACAAGCATTCCGTGGCAACATTAGTGCCTGCTTGTGCGCCACTATTTACTTGAAGCATGCCATGTTTTGGACTGTTATTTGGCAAGCGAGTTTTCCCAAATAAAGTTCAGGTAACACGTCTTCAAATCGAAGGATTACATTAAAAAATGCTTGCTTCCACTCCGCATGAACTATAGCATTCCAGTGCCTGGAAATAAGCTCGCCTGGAGATATTTCTGAGGGTTCATTGCAAACCACATATGACTTTAGTGGAAAAATGACATGATTTCTTCTTAAAGGCGAACGTTGCGTCATGCCCAGCCAATGCGAGTCACCCAGTAGAGATGCAACGATGATGGAAATCAAATCTTTTTTTAAGCCTGCCAGGTTGCAAGATGATGGCGACTTTGAGTCTCTGAGGGCAAAAAGAGCTGTACATGTTTGCCATGCCAAGAAAACACTCTTAAATGAGGAATTCCTGTTAAAAGAATTATTGGAACATTTTCTGCAAAGAGAGGCATGATTTTAACTGATCCTTGGACCACGGCCTGACGGCTGGGAGGGACAAATTAAGATTATAGCAGAGTAGATAAAAGCTAATGATAGTATAAAAAAAGTGCTAAAAAGCCTGAGGGATGAAAGGAAAAGAAAAAGGTGAATCATATTTGACTATAAAGTTGAATTATAAAGTCGGAAACAGTTTCATGTGAACAATCGTGAACGATTAAACATTTAACTTTGTCATTGTTGAAGAAAGATTTACACAGATCTTATCTTATTTCTAATACAAAGACCCGGGGCTTTGAAAAGAAACCATGTGGCTTCTCTGTGAATTGCCTCTATCGAGCTACAACGATGACACCACGCCAGCACTCACACAGGCGCTGAAGCCAATTTCTGGTGCGTAATGTGAGCCAGGTGTTGAAATTAAGGAGTCGACTTGAGAGACATTAGCCAGCAGGAGTGAATGAGATGGGCAGAGGAAGGGAGACGGGATGAGTAACTGGTCCTTTTTGAGGCTGCAGACAAACTCGGATTTGAAAAATTCAATAAAACAGGTTTTTGAGGAATGTTTTTTTTTTTTTCACACACTAAGGTGTGTGGTCAAAACTGAAGTAGACCCTAGCTAGGAACACATCACAGTCACAGTCTGTGGCTCGGCCAGATTTGGTTGTTGACCACATAACACAGGGATTTGTGATCGGAAATATTGAACCCTGAGCTCTGAATGGTTCAGCCCTGAGCTGATCAGAGCGCAAAAATCACTCTTAATACCCCACACACCCCACAGGATAATCTTTTGGAGACATCTGATAATCAGGCCTTTCCTGAGTTTGATCAGAAGGTGGGGATGTTTAAATTCAGCCCGATTATCAGTGTGTGTGTGTGTGTACCCCACTTTTATGTGTCAAAGTGATCATGGTCCTCAGTCGGAAAAGGGTGGCGTGCCCTCTTCAGGTCGGGGATGAGATCCTCCCCCAAGTGGAGGAGTTCAAGTATCTTGGGGTCTTGTTCACGAGTGAGAGGGAAGAATGCAACGGGAGATCGACAGGCAGATCGGTGCAGCGTCTGCAGTTATGCGGACTTTGTATCGGTCCGTTGTGGTAAAGAAGGAGCTAAGCCGAAAGGCGAAGCTCTCAATTTACCGCTCGATCTACGTTCCTACCCACACCTATGGTCACGAGCTGTGGGTCGTGACCTAAAGAACAAGATCCCGGATACAAGCGGCCAAAATGAGTTTCCTCCGCAGGGTGTCCGGGCTCTCCCTTAGAGATAGGGCGAGAAGCTCGGTCATCCGGGAGGATCTCAGAGTAGAGTCGGTGTTCCTCCACATCGAGAGGAGCCAGATGAGGTGGCTGGGGCATCTAATTCAGATGCCTCCCGGACGCCTCCCCGGTGAGGTGTTCCGGGCACGTCATATGTACTTGGGATGACCCAAGACACGCTGGAGAGACTACGTCCTTCGGCTGGCCTGGGAAAGCTCGCGATCCCCCCAGAAGAGCTGGATGAAGTGGCTGGGGAGAGGGAAGTCTGGGCGACCCTGCTAAAGCTACTGCCCCCGCGACCCGACCTCGGATAAGCGATAGAAAATGGATGGATGGATGGATGGATGGCACCAAGCAGGCATAATCTTGAAAAAAAGACGCACAAAACAACAAAACTGTCCAACTATGTGGAGACCTCTGTAAAGACTGGCTTTAAATTCTTGGACAATTGTATGCTTCCAACTTTGTGACAACAGTTTGGGGGCAGGTCCTTTCTGTTTGAGTCAGACTTTTCCCCACTGCAGAAAGCAAGATACATAAAGAACTCTGACCTCTGAAATGAACTTGAACAGAAACTGTAAGCCACTCTCAGGTCAAAAATCATATAATTTCTTCCATTTTCAGTAACCCTATTTTTCAATAAAAAGTCATTCACATTACAAGTCCAGTATAATACACCACTTTAGCTGTGAATGAGGTGTTATGTGCCAAGCTCCTTGTCTAGAACATGTTAATATGTATGGTTACATGTTGGACTGGTTAAGTTACATGTAGGTCTTGAGGATTAAGCGCACGCACGCACCGTTTTCGCCGCTCTTCAATGCAACAAACTCAGTAACCTCTGCTCCAAACCACATCAAGTATGTTGACGTCAGAGCGTGCGTGAGGTCGAGCTCCACACACAAAAGACAACTACACACAGACAAACACGGTCAAACGTTACTTTTGTTGTGAGTTCCTGTGGACATTTTATTCACTTAACACAAGTCTCCCCTGGGGGCATTTAGCTCTCTAAAGGGTAAATGAGCTAATGCCAATAGCACACAACCGCCAGCACTGTCTCCACTCATTGACTGACCATATGTCTCACCCACACACACACACAAACACACACACACACACACACACACACAACACACATGGACTACATCATCTTATGAACATGGTGAGACTCCAGACAGAAGGAGGGGGGAGGGGGCCAACTTACATTAAATAGTCAAAATAATCACACACAAAAGAAACACAAACTCAAACTACAGTGTCCCACATACCTTCACAATGTAGTTTATTTCATTTTAAACAAATAGAAAAAAAAACTAACAATACAAGTAAATGTCAAACATGAAACTTGCGCAGAAAAACAACAGCTTACTTTTTTGACAACTTGGTTCAAACATTTGCCATTTTTATTATACCAAAGGAGGCTGTTTTGCATTATTGATTTCTCAAAGCATAACAGCAAGACGTTTTCGTAACGAGGTCAGAAAATCTGTTAGTATAAACAACATCGACTAATGTCATTAAAACCCTTGATGAGGGATTTCACGATTGGTAGCTCATTTGCTAACATGTCCCCATAAGATGACAAAAATGTTAATAATCGTGTTTTTGCTTGAAAATAAACCACATCAGCGCAAAGTTTACTACCAAAAAAGTCAAAATCTATGAGCAATAAACCACATCGACTAATATGTCCTATTAAAGCCCTTGATGCTAAATTTCCACGTGTAACTCATTTACCAACATGCCCTCATAACAAAAATGACAACAAACGTGTTTTTGCTTGAAAGTAAATCGCATTTTGTCAAAAATCGATTTGCAACAAACCACATTGACTATCGTGTCAAATGAAAGTCCTTGGTGCGAGATTTACAGACCTGTAAGTTACTTGCCAACAAGTATGAATAAAAAAAAAAACAACAAACATGTTTTTGCTTGAATCACATTTCAGCACAAATTTCACTAGTAAAAAAGTTAAAAATGTATTTGCGACAAACCACATCAACTAATATGTCATATTAAAGGCCTTGATGAGGGATGTATATGTACTTGTCCTCATATGCATGTTTTTGCTCTCAAATGTGTCTGCAAAAACACTAGTTTCGTAATACCTTAAATCCTTAATTACCTTCACAGGATTAATAAAGTACACATCTATTTATCTCACGATTGAAAATACAGTTTGTTTCCATCAGTGGAATTCTCTCAGATGCTCATGTTTTATGTCTAGTAGTTTTCTTAAAGAAAGTGTCTTTGTTCAACTTCAGGGTCGTTGCATCAACTTCACAAGGGTGAAAGAGGGGGCCCAACCGGCCAGGTCAGCACCACGCACCCCAATCCATACGCCCTCACCGCCACCGCCCAACTACCGCCACGTCCCAGAGTCCCCCACCGCCTCCAGCCCTCCATCCAGAGCACCGCCCGTGGTCCAGCTACCACCAGGACCCCCGCCATCCCGCATGCCCCCCGGGCTTCCCTGCCCACCGCCGTCGCGTCCACCGCCCAGCCTGCGACCATGAATGGCCCAGGTAACATCCCCCACACCTTCCCCCAGCCCCCCCCCTCTCATGGACCCACTTTGACTTCACTGACTGACCACTGTTGACCAGCTCCATCAGTCTGAAGTCAGTCCTCCAGCCTCGGATTCTTCTGCTAGTCGCCAAACAACACCAGCGTGCTCAATTATTCATACATTTCGCTTCATTGTATGGGAAAGACTGTCAAATCAAACCACCAAGAATCTTTCACAAATTTTGCAGAATGTTTTGCATAGGATTTGATGATTTGCCAAGCAGTTTAACTTGATGTTCTATCTCATACAAAGTGAACGGGGCGATGCAGAGAACCCTTTAATGGGATGATTGTTGCAGGACAGCAAAACCTTTTGGGACCAAAGTCAACAGAAGCAATAAATACGATTTATTGGATGTTTTTTTTTTTTAATCAACTACTGAGTTATGCCTTTGCCATCGAGAATAAAAGTGAATAGGGTTTAGAATCTGGGTAATTTTTTCTTTTTTTCCAGAATCCATTGGGTTGAGTTCCAGAGATGATTAGCTAAAATGTTGGTGCTATTTTTTGTCAACATGTTATATTTGTGTTAGGCAACAACATGCTAAACCAGCCATTTTTAAATTCAGGAAAAGTCCTTTTAAAAGCCATGCATTTTTGTAATAGGCGATGACAGGGAAGTGTACAGAAGGATTTTTTAAGGTGTGTTTTTACATTATATTTTCATTATGTGTTTTTCTCTTTGAGGCTTTGGGTTTTGTCCTAATAACGTGGTTTGATTTACAACACAGCAATATGTATTTTTTTGGGCTATTTTTGTTAAGTTGTTTTATATCTGCGCACATAGACTGCTGGAACACAGTACGCCGTTTTTGTAAGCATATATGGAATTGAAAACTCATGAATTCAAGCTGCCATAAATCAGGTTAACGACTCTCCTCATGTTTTCTTGGTTTTTTTTTTTCTGACTCAGTCCTGATTCTCTACTTTTGTATTATGTTTTTGTCTAGTTTTTGTTTTGTTTTTTATCAGTGGTCACATTGCAACTGCAGGGCAGTTCACAGAACATCTAATTTATTTTCCGAGAGAAACAGAGGAGAGTACTTGAATAATTGACAAGGTGTCCAACCACCGACAGGAACACTCAGAGTGTCTACAACCAGCTTGCCAGTCAGACGAGGCCTACCAGCTTTTTACTTAAAACCTCTGCATGTTCAAACAGATCTTTATCATATTTGAATCAGGTGAAGTATGCACTCGCAGGCCACAACATTAAGTATTATTGGAGTTGACGTATTGGATCTCATTATGTTGTTGTACCTAATGAAGTGTCCAGTGAGTGTATTATGGAAATATTTTGGCTGCAAGGAATAAAAGAGGGGTTGGAAAAAAGTTGGTATGCCTTTACTATGCAGTACCTTATGGATTTTCCTTTTGTTCATTTTTCTTTGTTTGTTTCTGTCGCTTTTCTTATGTACTTAATTCTGTTATGCCATGTATCAGTGGTGTTACAAAATACATTAGAAATCAATCAATCGTTGCTTTAAATCTCTTTGCTGAAGCAAATGTTATGCCTTTTTCCTTGCTGTTTTCTCACCCCAAATTACATGAATTTTAATTAAAATGCCTTATTAAAGAGCTTATATCACTCTATCAATTACAAACAATCATTCTTTATTGACTATAATATTAACAACTTGTCTTCTACTGTGTGTAATCATTGTTATCTTTAAGGTGATTTTGAATGCACTTGATGAATTTGTAAATATAAAAAAAGAAAAAGAAAAAAAAAACATTACGTTTACATTTGTGGCCATATCTCACAGAGATTGGTGGGATTCAAACTCTCGTGAGTGCCTAAAACAAGGTGAACCTAAAGCAGTTGCGGCCTTTTGTAAGTGTTCCCCAATGCAGGAATTCCATGACGGGGAACAATTGCAGTGGCTCACATGTGGGTACATAACATCCCTTAGAGACCTGTTATGCTAATCAGTGTTTTTACATGTGCAGTATTTAAAAAAAAAAAAAAAAGCAGTACTGAAGCAAATATGAAATACTTATATGATTTCTTTACTGGTTTGATCTTTTGAATTGTATCAATAAAGGTTGACTTCCAAGCTTCTATAAGACCATTTCTATTTTATATTGTACGTATGCTAAAACAACCACTTTTTTGATTCCACCCCAGCAGGTTTGCAGTGAATAACGGTCCTATTCACAGTAAGCCCAAATACTGCCCCCCACACACAAACGCGTATACTGTAGCGCTGCTACATACTTCAACTCCTTTGCCTGTTCTCCCCACGCTTACATGGATTTTCAACAAGGTAAATAGATGTATGATGTGAGTAATGTACTAAACATGTAGACTGAACCAATGAAGTGTGAGTGACATAATCAATGAATCACTGGTTATATAGTTGTCTTTTTAGTTTGGAGTTCCTATAGTGTTCTGCCGTAGCAGGAATAACAAATGTGTTTAGTATGTGTTTCTCGTACAATATTCTCCACTGGCAGATCCAGCTAAATACTTTCGGTGGAGTCTATGTTTTTCCCCTCCACATGCTGAGGAAAGTGGGTTGAAGGATGTTTAAAGGCATGGACTCTATCCAAAACATGAGGATGGAGAAACTGAAGAGGGATAATTTGCTCTTTGTGTCTAATTTCATTGATGACATGTTTACGGCTGCTTGGTTTTCCCTCTCCTGCTCTTTTTCTCATCCTTTCTTTCTTAGTGACCCAGACAAATGAAGGACTTGGGAATGCGCTGATGTTTCATCTCGGTCTCCCGTTACCCCCAGACTGAAACTCACTGACCTGACACAAAAACATCATCCAGAGAGATTGGTATGATGCCTCATTGTTGCCTGGATTTTCCCGGTAACTATGGCGACTGCAGTACATGCCAAAACATTCGCTGTCTCTTCACCACTTTGTACTGCTGCAACGGAGAAACCAGCACAATTTCAACTGGATATCACTGTTTAATTTACAACTAAATTGTTTATTCACACCCCTGCTATACTGTGGCTCAGTGGCGAAAATTGGCATGTGGGAAGTGTTGCAGGGTTGCAGAGGAAGCAGGTAAACCCCACTCCCCCCCCGTTTTATGCTTGAAATTCTTTTGCATATGTTCAAGTATGTTGGCAAGGTTTAAAACGTCTGGGAGTGGTGAAACTAAAAAAAATAATAATAATAATTAAAAAGGCTTTTTATGGTCTCTCGATATTGCAGTTTTTCGCCTATAGTGGGTGAGTCCCCCACGATGTACGGGAGTCCACTGTACTTCAACTTAATTTTTTTATTATTCTTTGTAATTGCCTATAGATGCCACAAAATGGCAACAAAAACTACTTATGTCTAAATGAAACTCCCTAACTCACATCAACTTCCATCCTTGACACCAAGATGCCACCAGATGGCGCTAAAGCTAGTTGTTACTTTGGCCTGAGCACAAGAATAGTTTTTTTGGCAAACAACGAAGAACAGGTTACAAAACGAAATCTGCGAATAGGCGAATTTGCGAATGCCGGACTGCGGGGTTTCACTGTATTATGATGGGGTACAACTACACTAGTAAACACAGTGTTAAATACAGGATGTCTCCCAGTGTCAATCATTGGTCCGCCAACCTTTTAGAAAGAACCTTCTCTGCTCTGATCTGCTGGGAGCTACATGGAGTTACAGTGGTGTGATGCAAACGTGGCACATACACACACACACACACACACACACACACACACCTTGCCCTGCTTTCCTGCCAAGGCAACCAGACAGGCCCTGGGGGCAACATGTGTGGCAAAGAATCTGCTCCCCACCCCCGCAGTCACCGTTTCCCTCCCCTCACATCTGTAACAGAGCCCCCCTTCTACCACTGGTGAAGTGTGTTATATCTTCTAACTAGTCCTGACACCGGCCCACCACTTGACAACAAAGACCTATGACATCATTATGAAGGGGCAGCACATCTGGCTCACATTCGAGAGGTTCTGGGTCTGAATCTCGGCTCTCCTGCGTTGAGTTTGCATGCTCTCTCTTGTGATTCTGTGGATTTTGTGGTAAACAAACAATTCTTCATCATTTGGTGTGACAGTGAATACGAATGGTTGAACGTCTATATGTTCTTCGGATTAACTGGCAACCATTCCAAAGGATAGGCGCCATTTGACCCACGACCCTTAATAAGGACAAGTGCTAAAGAAAAAGGATGGATGGCAATGTGTGCAGAGGTCCTTTAACAGTCTTAATTGGAATAACGTATGCTGCATGTTGTGCTGCCAAACACAACACAATAACTCTCCGGGCTGCTTTTAATTTGACCCAGACTGCGCCCAATAAACAACACGAAGAAGACTATTACTACCATGAAAAACCCTTACCAGGAAAAGGGATAAACAGATCACGCACACGCACACACGCACAGGCACAAACACAGACTCAGACTCATTTTGCAGGAAACTACGGAAGTAAAATGTCCTGCTTTCGGGAAAGAGAGGACGCTGGCATGGACAGATAGATGGACAAAGATACATAATTTGTGAAGTGAAATTGGATACTTTCCCGCTGGAAACCTTTTGTAAAGAACTCTCACAGCACACTTAAGTGCGGCGGCACAGTGGTTGTGAATCACTGATGTCGACAATGTTAGAGACGATAGCACCGGAACTGATCACACTGTATGCATCATAGGAATCAAATCGTTACAGATTTTCTTTCGCTTTCCTAGAAAAAAACTTTTATGGCTGTTTTATGCACCAGCTGCAGGAGTTCAGGAAGCGATTCCTGCGTCTTTCCATTTTAGTGGTTCTACTAAGACGTCACTATGCTGCTTTTCCCCCCCCAAAAAAAATGTGATGAATGTGAATTCCCCGTCTGTCCACAGTGAGTGTCTGATGCCGCATGAAGCCAAACGATCCTGAACTGCGCAACATGATAGCACAAGAGGCTCTGACACAAATTGTCATTTTCCTCTGCCGTGCGGCTTGGACGGAGCCTTATGTAGGCCACTTTTATGAAGATGCATGTGTTTTTCCATCAAGAATGTGCACTGAGTGCCTCTCTTCTGTCATAAGCGTATGATTTAAATGGAGTGTTGTGAAGAAAATAAAAGCAGCTTGGCTGACTGACAATATTAAATTAAGAGAAATATGGAGTTTAATTTACAGGTTTAACAAGCTGGCAGAGAAACTATAACAAAGCACAGACAAGAGGAAAAAGTGTTCAAGAAATAGCGAACAGATTCATTAAAGTTTTGTCACTATTTACTGGTGTACTCTTCAACTGTGGTCTCCTTTTGATTGACTGATGATTGACTTCTTTGTGTCTAAAAAAAAAAAAAAACCTTACTCCACTTGCACAGTCTAACGAGATCTGATACATCTGTATTAAAAATTATGCATTTTTCTTTAGATTGATGCTGTCAAAGAGGTAATGATTGAACAATATCTTTATAGTATTGTACAGTTGTTGAAGTGATTTATAACTGCACTCATACTGAGACGTGTTAATTATACTGTATTTATGTAATTGAATTTTTTTAAATCACATTTATAAAGTAATATTAGGGCAACACTTAAATGAAATAAATGAATACTACTATGAGAATAAAGTCAAATAAATTTATATCTATATACAGTGTGCACAGCTCTGGAAAAAAAATTACAGTACAACGTTTTCCGACTTTAATCCCATAGAGTAATTATTACTTTTTCTTTATAGTGTGACTATAGCACTCTTTTATATATTTGTAACTATTTAAATTCAGTGTAAAATGTAACATGATGGTTTCGTATCATCTCTTGTCTTCATACTGGCCAGCTGGCCTCGTACCATCCAAAAGCAAAGACATTTAATGTTCAATTCAATACTTTAACATTTGCACACACACACACACCGACACACGCACACATACACTGAATACACGCATCTCCTCATTTGCAATCTAGCCAATCAGGAAGCTCGGTGGAAGCCCCGTTCTAATCAGTAGATGGCCTCAGGGCTTTTCCTGTAGCAGACTGCAGCTTAGGAGAATCTTCTGGATGCCTTCAAGGTATTAGGCAATGATACGAGCTTTGTCTAAAACTTACTTTCCCATAGTTAAGGGGAAAAGCGAAACTGTGGGGCTTGAAGGTTAGAGAAACAACGAGGAAGAGGACCTGAAAATTCTAGGCTTCAGTTAAATATTCCCTCGAGTCCCTTTCGCTGTGGTTTTCTGGAAAGCAGCTCAATTCATATACTAAGTGGCCTTTAAAAAACTGAGCTCCAGGCACACATACAAAAATAAATAGTAATATAGAATTATGAAGAAGTATAAAAAAAAGTAATAAAATTACAACAAAACATTTTGCAATGTTTCAAGAATAGAGTGATGAAAAGAATAAAGATGTGATGAAAATCAAGTCATACTTTTTAATTTGTGGGAAAAAGTTGTACCCTTAATAATATAGAGTTAAACAAATTAAGTACCTATATTTCATTGTTGTATTACACTGAAGTGCAACTTGATTCTCAACAGTACACATCTTAACATTAATAATATACCTTTATATCTTCAAGATAAAAGGTCAGATATTTTTGACTAAAATGTTGTACACTGTATTTTTTTTTGTTTAAAATCATAATTCTATAATAATTATTATTATATAATTAGAAATGTTTTTTTCATTCACCACATACACACAGTGTGGTGTCTAAAATGCTGTTTCCATGAATAAAAAGTCTTGAACTGTCATTAAGCGAACTCGCACGTCATGGTAACAAAAGCCACACCCGCTATTGGCCCAGCGTTATATGGGGTGGGGAGGACAAACCTTTGTGATTTTTGTGTTTTTAAAACTAAAAATTGGACCAGGTCGTTTGTAGATGAGGTTAAAACAAAAGAAACAATAATCAAATATCAAATTTTATTGGTAAATATTCATAAAGAATTTAACTGAAAGTATTTCATGATTTATTTAATAACATTAATTAAAAATGGTTAGTTAAAATACTATATTAATAAATAATTCATTCATGTTTTAATTTCTTTGTTTATAATTTATTTATTATAATGAACTATCAATTATCTGTGCATAGGTACAATTCTTCATTTTACTAATATTTGCACTTTATAATTTACAGTAAATCAACTGAGCAATTTTATAATTATATACATTTTTAAATGTTAAACAATTGAAAGAAAAACAGCTAAATTAATGCAAAACTAAATTGTTAACTTTAATAATAGAATATTCATTTTTATTTTCATACTTATTTATATTTCATTTTAACATTAATTATCATCGACGAACCAATTATGTAACAAAATAAAATAAAAAGTGTAAATTTATATGCAAAAGTGTTTTTCTTTTGTTTTGTTTTGTTTTTTTGCTATTAATTTACAATAAATCAATCAGCAAATTATTTAATGAGAAATGAATAGATTTACCAGAAGAGAAAACAATTGTACTTTTTTTCATAAATGCTTAGTGGGCCAGATTAAAGAACTGAGCAGGCCATACTGAGCCAACCCCGATGGTCATTAAAATGATTGAAAGAACATGTTATGTTATGTTCTGCCTTCTCTGCCCATGCTCTACCTTCCATTGGCTGTGGTCCTAGTGGGGTCTGTGACGTATCCCGTCAGGCTACAGCGGGTGACCGGGTCCACTGTGAGGGTTACAGTAAAAGCTCTGCAGGTGACTCACACACACGCACACGCACACGCACACACACACACACACACACAGCCTAGCATTAGTTGAGCGTTATGTAAGTGGATAAGAGTGCAGTAAGGGTAGCAGATGGATGATTAAGCCGCCATAACTAGGCGTAGACGTTAAAAACGGTGCAGCTTTTGATAGGATTTGACACCTTTCTATGTATTCTGGTTACAGTCTTCTGCTATTCTGGTAGGAAACTTTGCATAACAATCGGATGTATTAATAACCACAGTGAGCACAGATTGTATAATAACCATCCCTGGTGTCTCACGTAGGAGCTCCACTTCTCGTTTCTTAACTAACATCAGGTTAGAGATTTAAAAAAGAAAGAAGTAAATGGGAAAACACTTCTCTTTTTGATTGCAGCATGGTGTAAATTGGCACCCAGTACGAGAAGTAAAAAAAAAAAATTTTTAAAAAAGATTTGGCACCGTTTGCGTGTCTTAATGTAGACTGTTTACTTTAGAAAACAGTTGAATGTGATGGAAAACAGAAGCGATGAAAGCTTGAACAGGACATTGTTGTGTACAACCCCAAATCCAATGAAGTTGGGACATTGTGTTAAACAAAACAAAAAAAACAGAATACAAGGATTTGCAAATCATGTGCGACCTATATTTAATTGAATACACTACAAAGACAAGGTAGACAATGTTCAAACTGATCAACTTTATTGTTTTTAGCAAATAATCATTAACTTAGAATTGTATGGCTGCAACACGTTCCAAAAAAGCTGGGACAGGGTCATGTTTACCACTGTGTTTCATCACCTTTTCTTTTAACAACATTCAATAAACGTTTGGGAACTGAGGACACTAATTGTTGAAGCTTTGTAGTTGGAATTCTTTCCCATTCTTGCTTGATGTACAGCTTCAGCTGTTCAACAGTCTGGGGTCTCCGTTGTCGTATTTTACGCTTCATAATGTGCCACACATTTTCAATGGGATACAGGTCTGGACTGCAGGCAGGCCAGTCTCGTACCCGCACTCTTTTACTACGAAGCCACGCTGTTGTAACACGTGCAGAATGTGGTTTGGCATTGTCTTGCTGAAATAAGCAGGGGCGTCCATGAAAAAGACGTTGCTTGGATGGCAGCATATGTTTCTCCAAAAGCTGGATGTACCTTTCAGCATTAATGGTGCCTTCACAGATGTGTAAGTTACCCATGCCATTGGCATTAACACAGCCCCATACCATCACAGATACTGGCTTTTGAACTTTGCGTCCATAACAGTCCGGATGGTTCTTTTCCTCTTTGGCCCGGAGGACACGACGTCCACAATTTCCAAAAACAATTTGAAATGTTGACTCGTCGGACAACAGAACACTTTTCCACTTTGCATCAGTCCATCATAGATGAGCTTGGGCTCAGAGAAGCCGGCGGCGTTTCTGGGTGTTGTTGATAAATGGCTTTTGCTTTGCATAGTAGAGTTTCAAGTTGCACTTACGGATGTAGCGCTAAACTGTATTTACTGACATTGGTTTTTTGAAGTGTTCCTGAGCCCATGTGGTGATATCCTTTACACATTGATGTCGGTTTTTGATGCAGTGCCGCCTGAGGGATCGAAGGTCACGGGCATTCAATGTTGGTTTTTGGCCATGCCGCTTACATGCAGACCTCCGCTGGCTTTCGGGCTGGCAATGGACTGCAAAGCGGCAAACCCCGTCCGGTTCGTCGCTCCCTCGCAACGCAAGGCCCGTGGGGCCAGACGACAAGACACTGTAGCCCAAATAACACATAACACTTCATGTATTTTTTTGTGCTGTGGGCATAGTTAGATGGAAAATTGCATGCTATACTACTATAGTAACGGGTTCAGGTTAAAAGGAATGAGGAAGTGGCAATTCTGCCGAATGGAACTTGGTGGCTATATAATGGGGGAGGGCCTCATGCGAGAAAGTATACGCCCCAGCCTGCTGACATCGTGATTAGTTTTTAGCCCCGCCCAAAATATTTGGCTAAAAGAGTTGAAGAAAAAGAGTCTTACGCTATATCGCAACAATTCAGTACTATATTGTTGTCATGTTTCCAGCACTTTCTTTCAAACATATTTAACATGCTGTATTTAGAAACAAAACAAAAAAAGACAATAAGTTTAATTCAACTTTAAATGATCCATTAATGCAAGCACATAAGATCTACCTCTAGTTTGATGTTGGTGAAACACTCTGGATGCATTTAGTCATTTTGGTGACTTTTTACTGTAAAGTTATGTCATTTCAACACAGGTTTTATGCCTGTGCAATCCACATTGACAAAGAGGCTTAGGAAAAAGAAATCAAATGTCCATGCGTCCATTCCCTGTGAACAGCATGACCCCTCTCCAAACCTCATAAATAGCATTAACTAAGGCGGTATAAGGTCACACTGGGGCTGTCGCTTTGGAAAGAGTGTAGAATGGGCTGAGACTTGCAGAGTGACCACAAACATGAAGCTTCCAGTGAAATTCCACTGTCAACAGGGGCTTTTCCCCCGGGTTTGCTTATACCACAATGCTGAACAGACCCTCGACTGAGCGACTAGGTTTGCAGAGAGGCAGAGGAAGTTGGTGGTGCACTGCTTCAAAAGGAGACGACAGTACAATCTGGCCTCAGTTCTTCGGCTGCCACCCATTTGAGCTCATTGTACAAGTGAGCAGCGTCATCTTGTGGCAGAATAGAACACTCGCATTTTGTCGTGGCGTGCATTTCTGGTACAAGGGGCTCCTCGGTTGACGACATTTCGAGGTTAAGAACGGCGCACATTGAATTAGTTTGCGTTTCCAACATCAAAACAAAATATGTGTAAAATCGTCTTTTTTTTGCCTTTAAATTTCCCAGAGACCAATTTCAAAGAAACACATTTGCATTTTAAATTGTAAATAAATGGAAATGCAAGTTCATTATCAGTTAGATTTAGCCTAATTAGTTTCTCCGAACATAATTACCGGTATATATCAATGAAAAATTAATTATTATTAGTAGTAGTATTATTATTTTTAAAATAGAATTTATTGCGTAGGCTCGAATTACATAAATTGTTTCGTCACTACTATGGGAATGGAATCCTGACCTAAACAGAGGACTTCCTCTTAAGATTTCCAAATTCTATTTTTTTATGCCATGTTGTAGAGATGGATACTTTATTAATTCTGTGAGGGAAATTAAATACATTAAATTAAAATAATTCATAATTAAAAATAACTGTACACTTTAAAGATTATATTATTCTTCATAATTATTTTTTCCTCATTAGAATCCTGTGTTCAAAGTATTTATTTTTTATCAAAAATAAGTAAAAATCAATTTGGTAAAAAAAAGTGGGTCAAAATCCAAATTTTGCAGTTTTAATTAATTTCATTAGAGGAAGAGCTGCACTTTGAAAAATAACATCTCCATGGTCAACTCTAATGGCAATGTCACTACACATTATGGTGATATGTAGGAATTGTGCAGTTTAGCTTATATATTAGAAATTTTCTTGATTGCATTATAATCCCAATTCTTGAGTATTCATTTTAACATTTTTCATAAATACATCACTTTCTTGTCTCAGAATTACTCAAACAAATTTGACAGACATCCACCTTGACTTACTTCAATGATACACTAACCTATGACTAAAATCAGAACTAGACAACATGATTAAGTGACGGAAAAAAAATTATGACAAAGGCAATCTGTAATAATTCTTATATTTAATGTTGTAAAAAGATGAGCTCCCAAGTGAGAGGTCTGAGCGACAGCTTGGAATACAAGATGTCAAAGGTGAACAAACAGTTGACACAGGCGGGTGCTGATTCATACATAGAAGTGTTGTGCCTGTTCCTGTACTCTCGTACACACAGCTGGTGCTCTATCAAGTCCACGGTCATCGAGGCCTATGTCTATAGTTTATTGCACATACAGAGAAAATGCTTTTTCAAGTTTGCATAACATGAATAAGAAACCTACACACAGCAAGAAGCACTGGCTAAAAAGTTGCAAAGCTGAATAGGAACGGAAGTAAAGTCTTACTACAGTGAGGTGTGGTTAAAATGTATTTTCATGATTGTACTGTTTTAAAAAATAAATGTAAGAGTGTATTTAAAAACGAGGCATTGCAATCCAATGATGTTGCCTGTTTTAAGAGGCAATATCGACATAATTAACAGCATAAATCAAGTACAACAGCGACCAGCAGCACACTGTGTAAAAGGCAAGTCATGAGACAAAAGAGGAGGAGTCACTGCATTGCACTGACTCTGATTTAAGTTCAAGTGTAGTTGTACTTTTGCTACAGGGTTTTTTTCCAGCTTGAAAAAAATTACCTGATGGCTATTTAATAGCTATAAAGTTGTTCACTGCATTTTCTTTTTTTTTTTTTTCTTTGCTCCAGCAAACGGGACAGTTTGCCATCCAGACAAAAAAACTCAAGATGTGCAGTGGTACAGTATGTAAGAGACCATACTGTTAGCAGTAAAGGGAAACTACTGTGCAATCAAAAAAAATAATTCTAGAGCTTTTTCCGCATGTTGAGGACGAGTTGAGAGTCCCATCGAAATCAATGGAGGACCATTGGTTTGCTCTAGGGATGGGCATAAAAAGGGACTGCGCGGAGCTGATTGATTGATTGCGTGTTGAAGTCACTGAGTCAAAATGGAGCGTATATCAATAAGATGGCAGCTGTGGTTAGTTGACAGACTACGAACACTCCTGGAATCCCTACTTACTGAGAATGGCTGGCGACCAGACTAGGTCAAGTCAACTGGGTTTAGGCTCTAGCTCACCCGCAACCCTATTTGAGGACACGCAGTATAGAAAAAGGATGGAATCCTAAATTAAGACTTCAATAAAAACATTTTGAAAGGTCATATATATGACCTCCCCACTAAATATGACCATTTTGAGTGGGCAAACAGGCAAACAATTAACAATTAACAATTCTTTTTTGCCACCTGTCCCAGCTTTTTTGGAACATGTTACAGCCATAAAATTCTATGTTCATGATTATTTGCTAAAAACAAAATAGTTTATCAGTTTGAACATTAAATATCTTGTCTTTGTAGTGTATTCAATTAAATATAGGTTGAACATGATTTTCAAATCATTGTATTCTGTTTTTATTTATGTTTAACACCACGTCCCAACTTCATCGGAATTGGGGTTGTAGTTGTACAAAAGAAGCTTCAATCCCATTAAAAGACAAAAAAAAAAAAGAAAAAACTAATATTTGATGATTAATTTTCCTAGTCGGTTGCAGGGACTGAGTCGAATGCCCATCCCTAGTTCAGTCCAAAGATTCCCACTAATAAAGAAGGCTGTATCCTAGTCAAGGACAAACAATAGAGACTGTTCGTACTGGGCCACAAGGGCAACTGATTATTGGACTGATATTCTTTGGGTTGGGAGAAAAACAGCTCGAAGAAAAGAAAGCCCTTGGTAGCATCAGAAGCAGACACGCATCCTATTTGGATAGGAATTCTTAATTTCCTGAAGAAGCTAGTGCAGTTCCTGAAGAAGCTATGTAATAAAGTGAGGGTGATATATTCCTGTGCATGCACGCACACACAGGCACACATAAACATGATCGTTAAAAAAGGCAGCTTAGCTTGGATTGATCTCAGTTTTTAAAAGGGCTAGCCTAGCGATTAAACTATCCATGAGGACATGAACCCTTTTTGTTTTGTCTTGTCGAAGGCACACAAACTCCTACGAGTTTCTTAAAATGTGCAAAACGCTTCATTAACATAATTTCCACAATATAAGAAAATGTTAGAGAGATTGCTATCCTGCTCTCTGTCTTCCCCTCGGAAAAAAAGCAGGATCACGGTGTCTTTAAAAAGTCCATTGATGCGCAGGCAAACACCTCCTCACATTCTCCCCATGGGGACCTGGCAAGCATTAGTTAAGAGAAAAGGGCAAAGGCAGAGGCTTTGCATGTGTAGTGGTGGCTTCATCCATTTTGAAGAATAAAATGCTCCACACTGCTTTAGGCCCTTTAGTTCTGACCTCAGCTATTCGGATTCAGGGGTGGTGGTGATGGTGGTTGTAGGTGACATCTTGGGGACTGCCTGAGGGTTGATAATGACCTGAATGACGAAGTCCTTCTGGATCTTGGTGTCTTGCAGTCGCGTCTTGTCCGTGAGGAGTTTGCCTGAGAAGAACCAGCGCTGGTGGGCGGCCTCGATGTCCTCCTGGGCGTGCAGCTGCTTCTTCAGCTGACCAATACTGTCCATCATGCTGGCGCTCAGACGTAGGTCCTTTCCTGTGGACAGGCGCACCTGCGGCAGACAGAGATTTTTAAGAATTATACCAGCACCAAGATACCATACTTTCTCGTGTATAATGCACACCCATGTATAATATGCACCCCCAAGGTTTACCTGTAAATTCTGGAAAAACCTTCTACCTATGTATAATGCATTTTTACAATGCATGATTTTGCTTCTGCCCATATGCTCGAAACAAAGTATCTGTATTTTGTTAAGCACTTTATTTGAACACTTTTATACTTTTATTTACTTGCTCTTATTTTGAAATTCACAGCCCTAACTTTTATTTAGTAAACACACAGTTGTGCTCAATGTTTGATTACCCAGGCAGAATTTGTAAGATTGGTACAATTATTTAAAGAAAACATGAAGGAACAGGCAAAACATATTTACTTTTATTTTAATGGAATTCAAATTAAACTGTCAAGCATTTCAGAAAATCATTATCATTGCACAAAACATAACCATAAAGAAATTAATGATGGTTGTTGTTCAGTCATCAGTCCTATTTAAAAAATAACTATTTCACAAATTCTGCCTGGGTATGTAAACTTATTAGCACAACTGTACATACAGTGGGTACGGAAAGTGTGTACATTTATGAGGAAAAAAATTAACTTAAATGATTTTAGCAAATGGCTACCTATGTATAATGCGCACTATTGACTTAATATTTATATTTTTGGGGGGGAAATAATGGGCATTATACACGCGAAATTACGGTATCTTTAGAGACAACAATATGACGATGGCAGATTTATGAATAACATGCATATTGTGGCCAGGTAAATTATTTTAAAATGATTTGTCTGCTTCCGTAGTTCTAAGCACAGCCCCACTGATGTGCACTGCTTACACTAACAACATGGCTGCAAAAAGAGAGGAATTTGACAATTTGGACACTACATTTCGTGACTTTTTCAAAAAAGTGACTCGCAAGTACCCACGGAATAATTTTCTCATGAAATTCAAATGAAATTAAATTTTTTTTTAAATACATTTAACTAATAAAAACAATGGTTGCTTTAGCTTCATTAAATTTAAGCAATGACACCTTGGTTAGAAAGTTAAGCCCCTTTTACAGAGCCTTTTTAAGGGAGGGACACCACCTGTGTAAGAATTTTCTACAGCGGCGAGACAGCGGTGTCATGTTTAACACAGACACTCACTACCTACTCTGTCGAAAGCAATTGTCAATGTCCAAGTGTTTGACACTGTCACACCAAACACTGGTGCTGATCAAATGTGTGATCTTCTGCTACAGCTCTTGTGTTGCAATTTTGCAAGGTTTCTTTGTGAAAGAGGCTGTCATGCTGAATGAATGTTTTTATCTGCCACAATAAGCACAGAAGATGCTTTGGGAGGTGTGGCACTTTCAGGGCAGGATGCTACATGCAGAACTTACTGGATGTAATAACAATAGAATGGAAGAATTAAATACAAGTGTCATTTAGGCATTTGCTTCTGTACCTTCATCTGAAATTCCTTCTTAGGGGCCACAGGAAGTTGGGGGCTGTCGCTATGATCGTCGTCGCTGCGCTCTGAAATGAGGTTGACAGGCGGAGCGAGGCAGTAGACGGGCAACTGATAGCGATTCCCGAGTTCGTCGTAACACTCCGTCAGAGTACCTGGAAAAAATGATTGTTATCAGAGTTTGCAAAACCGGATCAACTGGTTCTTTTCCATGAATTTTGCATTTTGTGCTCTCGCTCACCATGCGGTAGGGTGATACTGGCTCCGTCTACGATGGCTTGGGCCAGCTCGTGGTCGTTACACTCCAGAGCCACTGCGGCAGCTTTCAGGGCATCCCAGATCTCCTTGCGGCCATCAAATGCGGGCGCCGTGTCCCAAAACTCGTCACGCTTGCTCCGCAGCTGGCCCTCGGTCATCGGATAGTCGCTCTTCCACTTGGGTCGATCTTTCTTTAGTGGCTCATTACGACCTGTCAACAACAGAAAGAAGACCAAAAAAAATAAAAATAACTCAAGTGCAGATGGGGCGTGGAAGCCTTCCATCCAACCATTTTCTGTACTGCTTATCCTCAGTAGGGTCGCGGGCGTGCTGGAGCCTATCTGAGTTATCTTCGGGAGAGAGGCGCGGTATACCCTGAACTGGTTACCAGCCAATTGCAGGGCACATATAAACAAACAACCATTCACACTCAGATTCACACCTACGGGCAATTTAGAGTATTGAATCAACCTACCACGCATGTTTTTGGGTTGTGGGGGGAAACGGGAGTGCCCGGAGAAAACCCACGCAGGCACGCCGAGAACATGCAAACTCCATTACAGGCGAGGCCGGGATTTGAACCCCGGTCCTCATAACTGTGATGCAGATCCGCTTACCAGTCGTTCACCGTGCCGCCAGGTGTAGGCCTTCATTTGTAAAGATACGGTTTTAGAGTAATACTAAAAAAAATATCGATTTTTCTTTTTTTTTCCCCCTGAAATAAATGATGGTTGGTCAAACTAATATAGTACTCTATATTACAATGTGCCCAGTGAAAAACAAAAACAATTCTAATTCATCTGAGAGATGCCACTACTGTTGTTTGAATTAGCAAGCGTTCAAATGGGTTCAGGATATCATTATTTTCCAGGTGTTAACGAAAATTAGTTACTACAAGTTTCTTTTTCCTGAGGGTGTGTGTAAATGGGTGACTGAGAGGCATTAACTTTGTAGGTTGTCGCTTGCTGTTGTTGATGCTGGAGATCCCGATGCTGCGGCCTGTCAGCTCCTCAAACATCTTGCTGTATTTTTCAGTATTTAAATGTTTATAATTAGTGTCTACCGTAGACATTACCAAGCTGGTCCAGTTGGTGGCACACTGCAAACGACTGAGCGGAAATGATGGCACGGAAATGAGGTGGGGCTGGAACGAATTAATTGGATTTCCATTCATTTCAATGGAAAACATTACCTCGTTTCCGAACGTTTAGGTTAACGAACTGAGACACGGAACGGAATAAATTCTTAAACAGAGGTCCCACTGTATTAGATGTCGGCAAGCACAAGCAAGTCAATTTACAAACGGTGAACAATGTCCTAAATAACAAAGTGATGTAAATGTTCACCACAGGAGGAAGGGTGCAGGCTTATTCCCTCACATGATGTTGTCTCTAAATCCACAGCAGCTTTATCTTGTCAACGCTGACAAAAATAACTGTCAGCAGAAGACAAGAGAACATCCAGCAAAACTCAAACAAAGTAACCAGGATAACATTGAGTTTGCAATACGCATGTACCTGTTATCTATGGAACTTTACTTACCTTATTAAATATTAACAAAAAGCACTTATCTAATAGGGGGAAAGACTGCTGGACGCATGCACATTTTTAGTACAATAGTTTGCCTTCCCTTCTTTAAAATAAATGTGTAACAGCCACATTAGCTTATACTCACGGGGCGCGGGGGGTCAACTATAAATTCTTAATCACCAGGTTCAGTCACTGAGATGGGGAGCAATGGAAGATGAAGAGTGAAAGAACGAAAATACAAGGTCACCTTTCTTTCAAACTAATTATTTATCATGCAGGCAGTGAAGGGAGGAGGATATGGTGTAAGAGTACGCACAGCTTCCTTCCAAGCACTCACTGACAAGCTGGCTTTCAGTGACACACATCCCAAAAAATGGACCAAAAGGTTGTTTTTCCCCCGTCACAAAGAAAAATGTGGAAATGTGTAGAAATGAACAAATGAGAAGCCTTCGATTGATGTATTTCAGAAACTACCTGTAAATTAAAAAATGCAAATAAGTTTTACTTCTTCCTACTCCGATTTGAAGATGTATAATTTAACTTTATTTTTTGTTGAATCCTATCACTTTCACATGTTTGAGATAAAGAATGCAATCAATCAATATGCCATTTAAACATTAACATTAAACATTAACATTAAAAACATGTACTAAATGAATGACTTAAATTAAATACAACGACACTGTCCTTAACAAATGTCCTGTACTGTATAGGAAAACAAAAAACAGTTGAAGCCATTGTAACAGTATGCACAAGTTGAACATTTAATTCAGGGATTCTTTCGCATATTACTAGTAGTACTACTAGTACCACACTTTGTGAGTCCCTGCTCTTGTTGAATACCCAAGTTTCTACAATACAAGTGTCGTGCCAAAATTTAAGGGGAAAATATGCCAACAAACCACCATTGTCTATCTTGTGAGAACTAAGAAATGAGAATTCCGTTCAGTGAGCATCTAAAGCACAGGTGTCAAACTCAAGGCTCGGGGGCCAGATCTGGCCTACCTCGTCATTTTATATGGCCTGCTGAAGCAAATTGTGTGTGCCTACTTCATGTGCACTAAACCGGGAAATTTAATGTACTGTGGCGGATGTAGTACATGTAGTACATAAAGGTAGGACACACATCTCTGTCTTGGCTGCGCAGTACAATATGACTATGCCTACAATATGACTATGCCTAAAATAATATATGTTGAATAAAAAATAAAAATGTGCGTTGGATTAGCTACTTATTCAAATTAGCCACGTGGTGGGTCATTTAGTACACAAGTTGCTGTCAAGACATTATCTTATTTCTACATTATGACAGTTAAGAATGTTAAAATGTTACAACATTTTCTGATGGCAACTGTTTGACTGTGGAACAGATTATTTCTATTGCCATTATTTCCTGTGGATTTTTTTTTCAAAACACATTTGCATGCCCTGGAATGAATATCTTTTTCTTTATAGAACATGAACATATTGGATGAGTGCATTTAAGAAGAAAGATATGGACTTCACCTTCTTATCATTATAACAGGCTTCTGTGAGGACAGATAAAAAAACACAGAAGCTCAGTCTCGAGCCCCTAACACACTGGCTACTAAGGCGGCTTTTCTTCTCCCTTTTTATGGACTTGCAATTAGGTGCTGATGCGGGATGTGGTGCTAATGTCAACCCGTAAATTTACTGCCTTCCAAGGTAGTATCAGAAGTGTAACAGCAGAGGAACGCCATCGATGTGTAAGAGGAGTGTCAAGTTTAACACCCGAAACTCACTGCCTAAACCTTTTGCATTTGAAAGCATTTTTCACTGTCGCGCTGACGTCGCCACACATCTCATCGCGCAGAGTCACCACGACTGTGTCATCGTACACCTCGGACACGCTTGCCAAGTTCTGTCTGAAAGACACAGGCAAATAAAGTGCAGCTCTACTTTTATGTCTCAACTGTGGCAGTTTACCAGAAAGCTTTTTTGATTTATAACAAGCATACTGCAATTGCTGTGATTCCTCCATTTTCTATAGTGCTTGTCCTCATTATGGTTGCGGTTGAGCCGGTGACTTCATGTGAGAGGCTGGGAACACCCTGGACTGGTCGCCAGGCAAACACAAGGCAGTAATCGCCATGATAATGGTCCTATTCAATAACCGAGGCCCAATGACGTGGCTTTTCCTGACTACACTGCACACACATTATTAGAGAGTTCGGATAAAGGCTCACAATTGAACAGAGGAAGCAGGTTTAAAACTGTGACAATGCAATGAAAATACTTGGATATTAGCAAAGGCAAAAAAAAGTTAATACATTTGTTTTTAAAAACTGAAAGACACATGAGAGTATAAAATCATTGGAGATGCCAGTAGGTCAACATAGAGGGAGGGTACATGTTGAGACTTGTTTTCTCTTTAAGGGGGGGGGGGGTTAGAGACAGTTGCTCCAAGGCAGGCTTAGCTTGAGGTCGCTCCATCAGAAAAACACCCCATTCACGTGATGTTGACAACATTGTGATGTCACGGAGAAACAATTGTCTCTGGACAAAACTTGGGAATTTTACTTTGAAAAAGAGACAAGCAAGAGTACAAATGGCAGCCTCTTGGGGTTCCTCAATAGTCTCAAGAACAGTGGTTCCCACACACAGTCACAGACTGGTGGGTCAAGATACAGTTGTGCTCCTAAGTTTACATACTCTGGCAGAATTGATAATTTCCTGGCCATTTTTCAGAGAATATGAATGATAACACAAAAACTTTTCTTTCACTCATGTTAGTGCTTGGGTGAAGCCGTTTATTATCAGACAACTGTGTTTACTTTTTAAAAATCCTAATGACAACAGAAACTACACAAATGACCCTAATCAAAAGTTTACATACATTTACATTTACATACATTTTGGCCTGCTAATATGCACAGAAGTTGACCCAAATGGGTTTGAATGGCTACTAAAAGTAAGCATCCACACCTGTGATCTGTCTGCTTGTAATCAGTGTGTGTATAAAGGTCCAGTGAGTTTCTGGGCTCCTGGCAGACCCTTGCATTGACATCTCTGGATTCTGAGTCATGGGGAAATCAAAAGAATTGTCAAAAGATCTGCAGGAAATGTAACTGAACTGTATAAAACAGGTAAGGGATATAAGAAGACATTCAAGGAACTGAGAATGCCAATCAGCAGTGTTCAAACTCTAATTAAGAAGTGGAAAATTTGAGATTCTGTTGAAACCAAACCACGATCAGGTTGACCAACAAACATTTCTGCCACAACGGTCAGGGAAATTGTTCGAGATGCAAAGAAAAACCCACAGATGACTTCAGCTGACATACAGGACATACTGGCGCTCGACCCACTAGTTTGCTAATTTGTATACAAATACAGTGCAGTTCAGCTTCTGGCGAGCAAATGTCATGCTAATGATATGCTTTTGCTGGGATATAAAACTCGTTTGCAAGAGTATGTCTTTGAAAATATTTGAAAAAAGGGTGTGGAAGTTTCAAGATGCACAATAAGAGGCACTTGAAGAGAAATGGGCTGCATGGTCGAGTCGCCAGAAGAAAGCCGTTACTATGCCAATGCCACACACACACAAAAAAAATCATGCTTACAATATGCCAAACAGCAAAGAGACAAGCCTAAAAAATTCTGGAACAAAATCATTTGGAGTGATGAGACCGAAATAGAACGTTTTGGCCACAACCATAAACGTTAAATTTGGAGAGTAGTCATCAAGGCCTATGGATGAAAGGTACATCATTCCTAGTGTGAAACATGGAGGTGGATCGCTGATGTTTTGGGGATGTGTGAGCTACAAAGGCACGAGAAACTTGGTCAAAATTGATTGCAAGATGAATGCAGCATGTTATAAAAAACACAAGGGGAAAATTTGCACTCATCAGCCCGGAACCTGAGCATGGGACATACTTAGATATTCCAACATGATAATGATCCAAAACAAAAAGCCAAGTCGACCTGTCATTGGCTACAGCAGAATAAAGTGAAGGTTCTCTGTCTCCTGACCTCAATATCATTGAGCCACTCTGGGGAGACCTCAAGCGTGTAGTTCATACAAAACAGCCCAAGAATTTACAGGAACTGGAGGCCTTTTGCCAAGATGAATGGGCAGCTTTACCATCAGAGAAAATAAAGAGCCTCATCCACAACTACCACAAAAGACTCCAAGCTGTCATTGACGTTAAAGGGGACAATACACAGTATAAAAACTGGGGTATGTAAACTTTTGATCAGGGTCATTTGTGTAGTTTCTGTTGTCATCCATCCATCAATTTTCTGTACCGCTTATCCTCACTAGGGTCGCAGGCGTGCTGGAGCCTATCCCAGCGCTGTTTGATAACAAATGGCTTCGCCCAAGCACTAACCATTAGTGAAAGAAAGGTTTTTGTGTTATCATTCATATTCTCTGAAAATTGGCCAAGAATGCACAAATTCTGCCATGGTATGTAAACTTATGAGCGCAACTGTATATTGGGTCTTCTGTTGTAACAGTGAAGTGCAATGATTGATTCATGTTTGCTGTGATACACTGATATCGGCTATTTTTTATCATTAGATTATGTGCAGTATGTGTCAATATCACACAATATGGGATGCATATTAGTAGGTTTTCGTCCCAGGGAGGAACCAAATTTCTAAATTGGGTCTTCAGCTGAAAAAGATTGAGAACGCCTACTTGAGAAGATGAGCTTTGTTGTTCTACATTCTAAAAATAACGGTAACTCTAACAAGTTCAGCCAAAATGTGATCATGGGGAATGTATTTGTGTTGGTTGAACAGCAAAACTCCATAACAACATTCAATGTTAAAAGTCTACAAAGCCTCTAACCGCCAAATAATCAAAAGGAATTTTGAATACTGAGCCAAATTTCTTTTGCATTGTTGTCTGGTCCAGAAATTGTGCAGTCATTTAGAATGCCTGCCTGTTTGTGTGCTGCTGCAGTTTAGTCTGGTTGCTAATATAATATTTTCTCTTGTTAAGTGCTGCTGCAGGCATTCAGTGTACGCCAGTGTTTATATTTTGAAGAATGTTAAATTCCAAGAAGGTAAAAGACATAATAAACCTCCCCAATAATAATGACTGCATCAGAGGCATTCTTGTTGATATCAGCAGTGAGCACTATTTGTATCGTAGACATTAGGTTCACAAAACCACTTGTAAAAATCAATCTCAAAAATAAATATACAAAATTTTATTTAAACTTTTTCACATTAAAACAGAGGATTTTATACTATGGAAAAACAAACCTTTATCATGTTAGTTTAGATTGTTCTTTGTACTGGTCATACAAGCAGTGATCGCTGACATTTACACAGAGAAAGAGTGGCAACACATTATCTTCTTTGAAATTACACACAATGATACAAAAAAAAGAGAGACTGGCATATGCTAAACCAGTGATTCTCTTGTGGTGGGTCAGGACGCAAAAATGGATCACGGACCCATTTTTTGGTGGGTCAAGGACAGCTAGTAAAAAAAGTAAATGTACAGTGGTAACTTGACTTTCACGTTGAACTTATTATGTGACTAAACCCATATAATAATAACATTAATAACAATAAAAAGAAGAAGACAACAACAAGCTCTAGTAGGACATTCCAAACGGAAAGGAGGAGCACGAGATCTGGTGGGGTGTGGTTAGGGAGGACAGAGGTTAGTTCGGGTAGACTAGGTTGAAGAGGTGGGTTTTAAGGTTGGATTTGAAGGAGGAAAGGGTAAGGGCCGCTCTGATGTTAATGGGGAGTTAGTTCCACAGTACAGGGGCGGCGACGGAGAAGGTCCGGTCGGCATTTTCTTGATAACAGTATCGGTGGTGGCATAGAAAAGGCTACTGCATGGGCCAACAAAACTAGCACTGATATTGCAGTAATTATAAACCTTTAAACAATTTATATTTAAACACAAGCTGTAGCAACACATGCAAACACAGCATACAGCAATTCTAACGGGCATATATTCTTAACCCGTTGTAAAACAATTTACTGCAAGTTAAATGCAACAGTCTTCTTTTTATGTTTCATCATCAAATCTATGTAAAGTATGTCTCTATGTATTATACTCCCCACTGGTGACCACGGCGAGCGGACCAGCACAATGCCCAGTGAATCATCATGATGCACAAACTGTTCAATTCATTACATTCTATTCACTTATATTGCTATATGATTTTGATACAACACTGTAGAGTCCTATTGCACTTATCAAAAAAGCACATTAGAAAATGTTTTGTTGGTGTTTTTTGGGGGTACTGGAATGGATTAATTGCATATACATTTCAATGGGGAAAGATGCTTTGAGATTTTAGTGTTTTGAGTTAAGAGCATTGTCAAGGAACACATTAAACTTGTAAGTCAGGGTGCCAATGTAGTCATATTTTTCCAGTAAGGAAGAGAAGCGTACTAAGCTCCCACACAGATCATATTAGGTAAGGGACGGAAGTGGAACTGTCTGGCGCTCGAGCCACTAGTTTGCTAGTTTGTATATAAATACACTAGTTTGTATACAAATACAGTGCAGCTCAGATTCTGGCAAGCAGATGTCATGCTAATGATATGCTTTTGCTAGGATATAAAACTTGTGTGCAACAGTCTGTGTGTGAAAATATTTATGCATGTTTTCAGAGGCTACTTTACATCCATCCATCAATCCATTTTCAACACCGCTTATCCTGGATAGGATCACAGGGCGCTGGAGCCTATCGCAGCTGACTTCGGGCGAAAGGCGGAATACACCCTGAACTGGTTGCCAGTCAGTCGCAGGGCACATGTAGACACAGACAACCATTCGCACTCACATTCACACCGTCACTGAGTAGGAACTGAACCCACACTGCCTACTTTACAGTACATTTTTGTTTCCCATATATGTAATTATTATTTTTTGCAACGATGAGGAAAGGCGGATCCCAGGGAGACAACAGTTGAGAACCACTGTACAAACCATTTTTAAAAGTACCAGAACCTCAACGACCCATTAACTTCATGCAAACCAACAGGCAAACTCAAGTACAAATGGTCAACATTAGATTTCTCATTAGGAGTGTGTAGTACTCCTGACATGGTCGTCTTACCTCCCCGGCCACCGTTCCTGGATGAGCCTCTGCTCTGTGTGTCATCCCATCGTTCCCAGTATCTGCCCACACATCCTCCCATGGTTAGCGGGGATGCACTCTGCTTCCAAGCGTCCTAACTCAAAAGCGGCCCCATTACAAACTGTAGCCCAGCAGGGAGGATGGGCTGCGGGTTTAGGTGCTGCAAGCCAAGTGGTCAGCTTCAAGTTGTTGCGTTAAAAGGGATTACAAAAAACGTCACAACTCGTGGGCCAAAGACTTTGATAGTTTACCTAGCGACTCAGTTTTCTTTCAAAACGTTCGGCTAGAAAACAAGGACATCTTAAAGAGGTTGCTTGTTCCTTAGTGTCCCTCGTTGTTATGTTGACAAATCGTCCAAACACTTTTCTCGCCCCAAGCTAATCACGTTAGCCAGTTAGCTTCCGCATCAGAGAAACGCAAACTTCGAGCACGAGTGGTATTTTCACCAACAAATTTAGTTTTTTTTTCCAGTGTGGAGACGGTCGCTAGCACTGCTATTCCTACAGCTCTTTTCTAATACGATAACCCCAGAGGATTTCCGTTGTTAATTCCCCATTTAAATCCTTAAATGACGCTCTTCGTCCAGTAAAATGTTACTGACGGAGGAGCTTCTCGCCACTGAAGAATTTTTTTTTTGTTTTGTTTTTTTGCGCCTGCGCATTCGCGTACGAGTTGACGGATTCATGTGGATCAGGATAAAAGGTAACTATGAAAGAACTGCTGTATACTAAGAACTAAAGTGAATGCAAAAATAACCAATTTGCATAACAGCTCTTTGTAAATCATGATCTTAATCAAAATTATTGTCATAAAATAGAAAGATATATTCAAGTGCACTCGTCTCATGGTGATATAATAAATGCGTTTTTTCTCCGAAGGCGTCACAAAAAAATAATGACCATCTTCATTTACAGCGTTGAGCAGGAGCAAAATTCATGTTCCCTCAAAGAATTCGATTAAAACGTCAAACATGGTTAGCTGTACACTCTGTGTATTTCTTCTGTATGTATTCTTTTTAATGTAAAATCAACATTTTGACGTCGCACCTCAACTTTCTGCGCATGCGCGCTCCCAGTAGCGTGAAGGGGCATGATGGCTGAAGAAAGTACCGTGCTGGTGTCACTGGTGGAGGAATTTGTCGCGGGATTACAGGACAGTAAAGCCAAAGATACAGCCGCAGGTGGATAAATATGTGTCAAATCTGACTCTCTGTTGAATACGTCCTGCTGCCGTTTCATTAAGTGCGTGCAAAGCAAGCAAGATGGGTGAACCAACCTAATTTAGCGCCGCGACATCCTGTTTGGTGATTGAACCGCATGACACATATTCTCATCAACTGACTTCAGTTCCTATCATACATATGTGTAATAATTATGTATTCAACCCTACTGTATTTGTCTTACATTCTTAAAAAGTGGTTGTTACTTAGCGTGGCTAATGTTTAACGCATGTTGCTTGCTAGCATCGCCATCTTGTCATCGAACTCTGAACTTTTGACCTGCATGCTTCTATGCGTGTACGTGTGATCATCAGCGATAATTTGGGATTATTTGTGTGCCGTCACATTTCTTTGTATTTACTTGTGTGTTTGTGTTCAGGTCTAAAAAATGGAGAGTTTACTGTTCAGCAACTGGTGGAAGCTTTGGGGTGAGTTGTCAATACTTTAAGTAACACGGCAGCAGAACGATAGTATGATTACACTGGCATGTTATCCTTATTACTGTCCGTCACAGTACTAAGGTTCGAATCATGGCGTGGAGGTTGCACGTTCTCCCTGTGCTTGTGTGGGTTTTCTCTTTCTTCCACCCATATTTCCAAAACATGCACGTTGGGTTCATTGAAGAGTCTTAAATTCTCCATATAGGTATGGGTGTGTGTGTGGTTTTGTCAATATGTACCCTACCCTGCAATTGGCTGACGACCAGTCCCAAGGTTGTACCCCACCTCTCACCCGATGTCTTCTTGGATATTCTCCTACTGTATTTTATTTATTTTTTTTTTTGTGGCCTTTTAAAAACGGTTTCATATATTAATTTCTATTTTCTTTAGACTGAGTCTGACCAGTACTCAGCCTCAAACTCGAGCTAGAGGAGTCAAGCTGCTCTCTGAGGTGTTGCAGGAGTGCTATGGAGACCTCACCGAGAAAGAAGGTGTTACTCTTCATTCAATGGCAATGGTTCAATTTGCTGGACAGGGGGTCCTGGGTTTACACGGGTGCCGACATACTTACCGGTACTTATTTTTGAAGGTTACGAATGGTGATCAATAAACTAATTGGCACAAGAAGACACCGCTATAGTGTCAGGTACCGCTATAGTTACTGTTTTTCGTTAGATGCTATTTTTTTTTCTATATTCATAATCATCAGGGAAGCATTTTGCTGGTGTTCCTGCCTGAAATTGCTGTCCACCCTGTCATTATGGGGTGACTTCCCCTTTAATTAAGAAATGCACTTATATTGTCAGTGACATCACGACCAGCATTTTATCTTTCATCAATGGAGGCTGAAACAGTGGGTAGTTGCAGAATAAATATTTTCACTTACGTTTCTTAAATTGCATCATATAATGTTTAGTTTGATGTTGCTTTCATAGGTATTTATATAAATTGATATTTCACTTTCAGAAATTTGAAATATATTTCGGCCGTCTGTATGTTCTACATTTATTGAGGACTGACAATAAAGTACTGCCATACCATAACATATCATTAAACACTGCACAGACAGCTTGCTAAATTCATCGTTTCTAAGTGAAGGTCCACCATGTGCTCATTAAATGCTAACATTACCCAAAAATGTCCACCCTGTTAGCAAACACATATTTTGCTGTTTGCATGTAAATTGTCTGCTTGCATTTAATTCATAAAAAAAAAAAAGTGTGGGAGCTTCAAAAACATGCATTTCTAACAGCATAACATCTACCTAATAAAATCAATATGAAGTTCAGCAGAAAATCTCAACTTGTTTCAGTGAAATGGGGAAGTCTCAAAGGCACTTTATAGTGATATTGACTCTGTCGGTATTAACTAATATTGTGACTTACTCTCCAAATCTGACCCAGATACATTTACAGTATCATACAGTATATCATTGCAGGATGCCTAGTGGGATACATTGTCCATATATACAAACTGTTTGTTACTGTTCTGTTCCATTATTGTGTAATCTGTATCTCCTCAGTGGAAGTGCTCATAGCGTTCTATGAGAACCGTCTGAAAGACCATCACGTCACCACACCGCCCGTTTTACAGGGACTCAGAACACTGGTGGGTGTTGGGCAAGAACTGAAAACTACTCTTTGTTATTTAGGAAGGTCTACTTAAAATGACACATTTATGGTAACATTGGCGCATACAATTAACAGGTTCAGTCTTTGTCTTTTTTCCAGACACAATGCCCAACATTACCTTCTGGCTCAGCTGTTTCCATATTGAAGTCTTTGTTTCAGGATGTTCATGTTCAGGTGATTTATTTATTTTCAGACTGCAGTATTTTATCTACTCTACCCACTACAGTTTTGTGTTGTTATTTTGTTGTTGGAGGCAACGTGGATCTTGGATGACAAATGTGCTATATTCATTTGCTTATGACCAACTTCGAGACACATGAGGCTTGATTTACTAAAAGTCTGCGGGTACAAATACAGGCGCAAACAGATGTGGAAGCTGATCTAATAACTAGACACACCCACGATTGCGTCAACCAAAGGCGCAAAATTGATATTGTAGTTTTTTCTGCTGTGCCAGTGTAGCACAGGCAAAATGAGAGGCGGCAGAGAGAACTTTTCCACTCGTGTAAACATTTTTGAAATGCCAGAAACAAAAATTAGCACTACATGCCATATATTCAGCAGTGGTATTTTAGAGCTTCTGAATTATGTAAGGGCTGACATGGAGCCAGTCACTTGAAAAACTCATGCCATATCACCTATGATAAAACACCTTTCAACTCTGCATTTCCTTGCGTATGGGTCATTTGATTTCAACATACTGTGACAATTGTCTGGTGCTGGCCTCTCCCATAGCAGTTTTCCAGGTGTGCTTTGCCAAGTTTTAAATCCCAGAGCAGTTTTCTGGGTGTGCTTTGCCAAGTTTTAAACAATGTTACACAGGATACACCTAATTGCCACACACTTGCAGCGAGTTAAATCAAATTGATGTAAAAATCAGAGGTATATATGAATTAATAAGAATAGTGTCAAAAGCTTTATTTAGTTCAGTAGTTTAGTTCAAAAAGTGAAACTCCTAGAGATGCACTACACACACCCAGAATGAAATATTTCATGATTTGTTGAATATATATGCATAATTTTGATGATTGTAGCTTACAGCAAACAAAAACCTCAAATTCACCATCTCTAGAAACCAGAATATTACATAACAAACAATCAAGAAACAATAAAAACTATTTTTAACATGGAAATTAGGCATTTGTAATTTGCACTCTGAAAAGTATTTTCCCAAGTGGTTAATGAATCTACTGTATATAATGTATGACGAGTGAAATAAATTGACTTTTCTACCATATTTATTGAGATGTACCCGTAGTTAAAACCCTTTTGTTCTGTGTATCTTTCCCTAGTCGCTGCTGCTGCCTGACAGAGCGTGTGTCTATAAGATGCTCATCAACATCATGGACACCAGAGAGGCTGGTAATAATAATAATAATAAACAATAATAATATGTTTGACAGTCCAGAGTTGTTTTCAGAGTGTGGAATGTGTTTAATTCCCTCATTTGTATCCACTCCACAGAACTGAAGGGTTTGGGAGCAGACTTTGTATTTGGTTTTGTCCAGTCGATGGATGGGGAAAGAGACCCTCGCAACCTCCTCTTAGCCTTCCAAATTGCCAGAAAGATCATCCACAGAGGTTACAATCTAGGTGAGAGCGGTGAAAAACTCTTTTTTTTTTATCACACACTTGTAGGCAAAAAGATCTTCATCTGTTCAGCATCAAGCTAATTTCCTCTATCTTTTTGCAGGTAAATTTACAGAGGAGCTTTTCGAGGTGACATCCTGCTATTTCCCCATTGACTTCACCCCAGTAAGTTCGTGTTTATTCAGCTGCTTTGGTGGGCAACTGATGAAAGCAGACATAATTAGTGTTGTTATCTAATAATAACAACCCAGACAGCTCTGTAGAAGAGACAAGTTGAGTGAGTTCACACCTTTTTGTCTCAGTTGTGAGACAGTTCCTCTTTTGGACTATAAAATTATAATTGTTATAATTATAACAATTATCTTGTATTTTTAAAAACTTCTTGAATGTTCAAATGATGTGTTTTCTTAAATAATTGTATTTGGGATCACTTTGGACCTGCCATGCTTAATTGAAGCGACATGTCTATTAACGTAAAGGCAGTACCAAAGTTATATCTTCAGTCTATCCAAAATCCAATTAGATCAAGAAAGATCAAATAAAACACTTAAACATAACTTTAGCAAAAGCCACATCCTCCCTTTTGAATGATGAATAATACATATATGTCCATATCATGCTGACCTCTTGCTGTCAACTTACCTCGATACCCACTACCACCTATGTCAGCCCCCCAATGACCCTCACGGTATCACCAGAGAAGAGCTGATCAAAGAACTGAGGCATGTCCTCACGGGGACTCCTAAATTTGCTGAGGTATGTCTGCATTGTATTCACATCTACACTTTGCTACATGCACGGCTGAGTTATTTTTTTTAATGCTATTTTTTCAGTTTCTGTTGCCCCTCATCATCGAGAAGCTGGACTCGGACGTTCAGAGCGCCAAGCTAGACTCTCTTCAGACACTGGTGAGAAATTGCTCCCAAGAGCGTAACCATAGTATTAGTAGTAGAGCTTCTCAGAGGACTCTTTTAGCGATAGGGCTGTTGTACCTTGTTCTTCATCATCTGTTGTCATGCTTTTAGGCTGCCTGTGTGGCACTGTATGAACACAAGGACTTGGCAGAATTCCTTGAGGGATTGTGGGCGTCACTGCGCAGAGAGGTTTGTTATTGTACAATGTCCAGTATTGTGTTATTGTATAATTAAGCCTCCTCTCTCATTATGGTGACTTAAGTTATTTTTTGTTCCTGTTGTCTTTTTTTTTTCCACTGCAGGTGTTCCAAACGTCAAGTGAAAAGATCGAGTCGGCGGGCCTCGCTGCTCTCACCGCCATCACTTGCTGCCTTTCTCGAAAGGTTCTCAACTCAGATTCTGAAGATGCCCTCAGCGCCTTCCTGGACATGGTTCTCAAAGGTGACCTTTTCTGCTTTCTGATACACTAAGATAGCGGGCTGGGCGAGTCATCGATTTTATCAACTAGGTCGAGTTTTTGGCCCAGTACAACGTTTATTTTTCTTAATCTTTTTTATTTTATTTATTTTATTTTTTATTTTTATTTTTTTAAGAAGCTTCCATAGTTCAAAGCTCTTGGCTACAAACAGAAAGCAGTTGGTTTACAAAAGCAGTCCATGCTGCCAAGTTAGTAACTTTGCTGCTATATTAAATAACCCCTTTGGTGACTATTTTTCAAAAATGTAAATAGTGAGTTCAATTCCTGCTAAAATACAAGCAACATGGCTGGAATAATTTTCTCAGTTTTCCAAAAATTGCCAGACATGGTGCCCATTTATATGTTCGAAAAGCTGTTATTTATGTACAATTTAAAAGCTCTGCACCTAAGGGTGTGCTCCCAAGCCACAAATATTTTGAAGAGGTTGGCTTGGCTTGCCTAAATAGGAAAAAAGTGAGCTCACCAGAGCGGGTGTTACTGTTACTCTTGGACAACAAACATTTGTTGGTGTTGCTGTTTCAAAGCTTTTTTGGTATCAGGATAAATAAATAAAATTCCAGAAGATAGGGGAAAAAACAAAATGCAAAACTGATTTAAATAGTGTCATTTTCATTAGATTTTTTTTTTAAATTAAAGAATCGAATAAAATACAGAAATAGGATTGTTGTGAATTTTATTTTAAGGTCCGATAATTACAGTTTAAAGTGGGGCAACATCCTACAAACCTTTGCTATTTTTATTAGTTTGACATTGTTCCAGACTGCAAGCATCACCTGAGCGAGCCTGACCTGAAGTTAGTGTGGCCCAGCGCTAAGCTACTCCAGGCTGCCTGCAGAGCCTCCAACAGGGCGAGTCACATCGTAACAGCAGCCGTTATGCCAGCGCTCATTGAGCAGTACAACAGCAGAAACCAGGTGGATGCTCCAATACAATGGTACTGTTAGGCCTGTGCTGATTTGCATCACATCACCTTTTTGTTTTCTTTGACCAGTGTTCGCATAGACGTACATTATTGGAGGTGATACAGAGGTTTATTCAGTCTGTAAAAGGCAGTGAGTCACCAGAAAATGGTGAGTGAGGCTTTACTTGAGGACATGACTTCTTCCTTATTTAAAATAATAGAATTACATAATATATAACCATCGAGTCAAACGATGAGTATTAAACAGAGGTTTACAATACTAAAATGTCTCCCTATATGTGTGTCATACGTTAGAGGAGCAAGTACTTTCAGGCATCTGTCCATCGTTGTGCTGCGTCACCTTCGCAGCTCTGTCAGAGACTAACAGCAGCCTGCAGGTCACAGCCACATCTGTGCTCAGCTCACTAACAAAACAAACAGGTGAGATTTAGTCAACTCTTAAATGGACTGTTTTCCGAATGAGGTTTGGTATGCATTCACAAGTGAATCCTTGTGTTTTTTTAGGTTTGTTGTCAAACTCTCAAATTGAGCTAGCTGTCGATCACTTGGCTCGTCTGGTGCTGTCAGACGAAGACGACGCAGTCAGGTCAGCTTACTTTTTTATTTTTTTATTTTATTTTATTTATTTATTTATTTTTCCAACTTACAAATGACGTGTTATTTTTACCCCCACCAGTCTTGCTGTGGTGGCATGTGCTGGAGGCTTGGCAGAATTGCACCCGACTGTTTTCATCACCAATATGATCCCAAGAATAAAGAGAGTGATCTTTTCTGGTAAGACACCAAGTCATCCGTCTTTCATCATAAGACATTTCCAGACTGTGCCCATCAGTCACTCTGTCGCAAAGATCCTCATCCATGCTCTAATCACTTCTCGTCTACTGAAACAGAGTCATGTACGAGGTGCTTAATGAGGTACTGGACAGACTCCAGTATGTCCAGCATGCTGGTTCCCTGGACATTTAATAAATAAATAAATCTTAAAACACTATCTATTCACCTAAGCATACATTTAGTAACAGGTTATACACATCCACAGTCACATTTCTACAGTTTAATTACAGTACCCCATGAGTTATTGTAACGCATCCCCGGGTCCTTCGACCGGTGCTACAATAATCCTCCGCACATTAGCCGTTCACTATTTGTGAAAGTTAATCGCTTAAAACTTGAATTTTCGCTGTTTGTGTGCTCTTTCTGAAAAGCCTTAAGATTCCACAAGATCATGCCAAAGTGATGTCTAATGAAGAAAGTAGTACGTGCAAGGAAGTATGTTGAAATGACACATCACGACTGAGAAACAAGCTTGGTTTGTCGAGGAAGAGCTAAGTTTGGCCTGGGTCGTTAGGGAGAGTCTTCGCCATATGTGCATGTACACGGTCAATTAGAGTGCATTTTTTCAAAATCTAATCTGTAAGATGTTTATTTTTAAGGGTAATGTAGGATGAGTTTGAAATGATACTACACTGTTTTGGCGATCATAGTTTGTGGTATATTTACGGATTGAAGTTTAAACTATTGATATTGGCAATTATAAACATTTTTAGGTGGAGTGTCACGTGCTCACAGCAGGGTTCGGTCCCTATTACTGTATTTATAAAAAGTTGTTGTTATTAAGACTAACAAGATGCACTCAGAAACTACATATCTGGACTGTATTAGTCATGTCTTTTGTATGTTTCCTATGCTCAGAGTCTATGAAACAAGATGGCGAGTCCATGCAAAATACACAACCCGCAGTGCGTCAACGCTGTTTGTCTGTGCTAGCAGTGGTGTCCACCAAGCCCTGTGTTGCACAGGAGAGCACACCTGTCCTCTTGGAAGTCCTCAACGCAGCACATTCTGGTAAACCATCATCCATTTTCTTAATACATGGATCTGGAGTTGTAGAGGTCGGAATATGGCCCCATTTTCCGGGGGGGGGGCTATTGCACAAACTACATCTGTGTGGAATTTTACACATGCAACCAAATACCGAGTGATAAAGATGACAAGATACCTCTAGCCCTCCTTTTCTAATCCTCACTGATTCATACCAAAGAAGGCTAATCTATCTTCCACACACAGCTTGTGTTTTTGCTTTGGAACCAACTTGGAATATTAACAGCTAAATTGTCTTGTTGCAGGCGAAGTTGGTTTCTCATTAGAGGAGGCCGTGTTGGCGTGCCACAGCCTAAAGAGGATAGCCGAGCGTGTTGAAGACACCAAAGATTCCGGACGATGCTTCCACGACATCATCATCCCACAGCTGCTGTCACTAGCATTGCAAGCAGCACTTCAGGGTGCGCAAGCCCAAAATTATTATCTTCTGGAAAAACATCACAGCGAGGTGATGCATGTTAAATATGGATTCCTTGCTGTGTGTCACTGATATTGTGCTGCCATTTTAGGTGAAAATTCATCCACTCGCCACAGTCCTCTGGCGGAGGAGGCGTTTCTGTCCACCATGGTTGCTGTCATCAGTACAGCCTGCTCCAGGCTGCAGTCTAAGTTAGTTCGAACACCTGTTTCAAAATTACACTCACTGAACTGGGCATGAAATGGTATTTAAAACTAACAATATATCTATTATAGTGATCAGAAGGATTATGATTATTGATCAATTATAGTGACCAGAATGATCATCATTATTGATAGTTGTGATGTTGATAAAATATATGCATGCATTGGAATGACATACAGACTCTCAGGTCTGCTGTAAATGTTTATTTCCTTTCATGGGGTTGCTCACAAGGTTTGTGTGATTTCCTGTTGTGGTTGGTGTCTTGCCTTGTTATTTTTAGACTGGCGGGCCAGACGGCAGAGAGGTTTGTGTCGCTCTTCCTGGATGGTGACGTCTCCTTTTTGCCCGGCAACTCCTTCCCTTCACACATCAAGCTTCTTGCAAATGTATGCACAAGGCTTTGTTTGTGTTGTAATAGTGGCAAATATCTGAATGTGTGTTGTAGAATGGCTTGTACAGTCATTGTTCAGCTTTGTAACCGCATCTTGTGTCACTGTTTGTTCTTCCCATAAGCAGCAGCAGGACTCGTGGAAGCAGTCTCAGATGGTTTGTCTGCTGATGGGATGTGTTTGTTCGCTACCTCGCACTGTGAGTGTCATCCGATCCCTTCCTACGATTATTTTAACTTGACTTGCAAAGTGACGGGATGTCTTTGTGACAAAATGGCTGGCGTAGTGACGTTTTTCTTGTTTTTAACATTCTTTTCAAAAACATTTCTTTGTTTTTAGGTGATGGTGCCGCAAATGGAGCGCCTGCTTTCAGAGCTGGAAGAGATGAGTTGCACCTGCAGCCACCCAATGTCATACACCTCCGCTGCCAAGTGCTTCGCTGGCCTGGTCAACAAGATCCCTCAGGGTTAGTTAGTTTTTGTTGGTGAACCTGCATCACCAAGAGCTGTGCTTCAGCTTAAAAATCATGTCCCCTTTAGGCGACTTTCTTGACAGTGTACTTCAAAAGACAATGACCAGGATCTTGTGTGAGTTGAACTTAGCAGCTTCACGTGTCCGGACGCAGGCGTACACCTTCATGATATGGGTAAGCCACTTCGCACTTATGCTAAATCTACTGTACAGTAGTACCTTGATTTACAATTGCCCCAATCTACAAATCACAAACCATTGCATAGCCAATTTATTTATTTGTTTGTTTGTATATGTATTTATTTATTTTGCTTTGTGTTTGAAGCCAAACTTGTAATTACGAGCGAGCTTCAGATATGCCGACACTCAAGTGAAGTAAAATGAAAACACTTGCAAGGATCATGGTGAAGATGCTGACCCTGAACTAATTGCGTGGTAAATGGCCAATCTGAGCTGGCATCAGAGCTCCACAGCACTCACAAGGCCACGCCCCTTAAAGGCACACGTCAACACCAAATACTACAGTGTGAATGTGTGACTTCTGGGTTAATCACACTTTGTAAAACCAGTTTATTTCTTTGCAGTCTCTCTTATTCTGTGTTTTTTGTTGTTTTTTTTGTTTTTATATTTTACAATACAGTGCTATTTTTCTTTATTAAAAACTAAATTTAGTTTTGCGGGAGGCTGGAACAAATTAATAACCTTTCGATTCAATGCAATGGGGAAAATGTATTTGATTCGGGCTGCAACTAGCGCTTAGTTCAATAATCGATTAATCTGCTGATTTTTTTTTTTCAATAAATCAGATTTGAAAAAGCATCCATTTGCATCCCCTTTTTCAAAAACAGGACTCATTTCAAATTGACAGTGCAGAAAATGCGCCAAATTTTTTCATTATGATTCAGTTACTGGTTTGGTCCATGTCAGAAAATGGGCAAAAATGTTGATGATTGTTTTCCAAAGTGGACAGTTTTAAGTTAAACAAGGTTTCTAAACAATTAATTATCAAAAATCGTTATCGATTAATTTGATAATCGAGTAGTTGTCGATTAATCGTTGCACCCCTAGTTTTGATATACAAGTAAATTGAGTTCTGAGTACGGTCAAGGAATTAATTAAACTCGTAAGTCACGTTCCCACTGTATATCGTCATTTATGTTTAGATTTTTGTTAATTGACAGCGGAACATATTACTAAATTAGCTTGTGTCTCCAGGTTGCCAAGGCTCTGCTTCTCCGCTACCACCCAACATGCACAACACTGACTGACAAGGTAAAAACGATTTTAGGAGCGTAAACACTTAGAGGTCTCGTAAAACTCATATCGTATTAAATTGTGCATCTCTATGGCTGGATTTACACTGCTTGGTTCAAGTGGCAATTCGGATATGCGTCATGACACCGGCCTTACAGTATGTTTAATTTGGGCGGTTGTTTCGATGTGTTCCGTCAGTGTAAACACAGCCATATCGGATATGTATCACTTCACATAGTGGATTTCCCTTTTGAATGAGTAAAGTATTGAATCGATCAAATCTATGAATAGACATAGAATAAGCGTTACATCAGATTTGGGCACTTGGACCTGCAGTGTAAATTCAGTCAATTTACTTTCTCATATTACTTGAGATGTTCTCACTGTTGGACGATGCCGATTTGGGTCCCGTGGTGGCTGACGGCTTCTCGCTGCTGATGAGCGACTCCGCGGACGTCCTGAGCCGTGGTTGCCACGCAGACGTGCGCATCATGTACCGCCAACGCTTCTTCAGCGAGAACTCGACCAAGTTGGTGCAAGGTTTCAACGTTGCTCCTCAAGGTGAACCTATTACATTTCTCATACTTTTATTAGTTATTTATTATTATTAAAATGGATGGATGTTATTATTGATTATACTGAATTAGATTACCTGCAATTGACTGGCAACCAGTGCAGGGTGTATGTCTTGACCAACGTCAGCTGGGATAGGCTGACTTTCTGTGGCCTTGGACTAGTCGCTAGTCAATAGCATACTGTCATAAATCTAACATGCTTCCCTTAAATATTATTATTTTTGTTATTTATTTTTTTCTGATTTGTGTGTCTCACCTCCAGAGAAGAAGCCTAATTACCTGAAGGCCCTGTCCAACATAGTCAACAAACTACCCAAACAGGTTCAAGTTACTGAACTACCTGCGGTAAGTCTAGACAATACCCTCATTTTACTTACTTCTGCTTTTTTCTATTAGTGATTCTAAAATGTTTTTTTTACATGTGCATCCAGCTGCTGTCACTGCTGCTGGAGGCCCTGACTTATCCAGACCAGAGCGTTCAGCTGTCCACTCTGTCCTGTCTAGAGCCCGTCATCGCTGACCCGCCACCAGCACTAATCCAACAGCTAGAGGCTTTGGTCGGCAGGCTACTGCCCCTCACGTCCGCTCCCACCATGGTTAGTGAGAGCTCTTATCTGGGAGCATCAAGCAAATCTAAAAAGCATAGCATAAACATGCACACGAGGGAGGTTTGTAAATGAGTGCCATCTTGCAGAAAGTGAAGATTGCATCACTGCGGTGCATCTACGCCCTTTCCCGCTTCCCTGAACATGAGGTAAGTTAGTTAGAATTGACTATGATGACTAGAGTCAGAATTTATGCTGCTGTCTGTCTGATTCATATGATCCACATAAGCAAACTAAGGAGCACTGTACAGAACTACTCGCAGGGGATAGAGACCAAGCCCTGTTGCAAATAGCAAAAATCCACAAGAAATTGATGCCTCCGCAAAATGTTTTATAATTACCTATAGATGCCACAAGATAGTGGTAAAGCAACACTTTTATCCAAATGAATCTCATCAACTCACTTCAGCACAGGCCAAGATGGTGCCAGAGCAATTACCAGTACTTTTATATTAGACAGGGATTTGGCCCGGGCAGAAAAATAGCAAATAGGGGAGTTTTTCAGTTAATAATGGAGGATAGGTTCCAAAATAATCCACAAATAGGTGAATTGTGAATATACGGGGGAACGCTGTAATCTAATATCAGTAATGGAATTAAGCTATCCTCCACATCTCACAGTATTATAATATGTATAATTTCAAATTCATACACATTCACTACACACAGAGTGAAATATTACAGCTTGCAAAACCCCCAAATTGACCATCATAAGAAATTAGGTAGGACTAGGCCTTCTAAAGTATTTTATTTTGTGTTCAATGAAAGTTCATAATTTGAGTTTCACTTTTTGAATGGAACTAGTAAAATTATATTTTTGACAATATTGTCATATATTGAGATGCACCTCTCTATATGTACAATATTAATGTTTTTCCCAGTGAGCTTTGTTTTCCATCATGGAGCCAATGACAATAGCTGTAGGTGCTCTACTTCTCTACTTCTTCCTATACTTAGTCTGAAATTAACAGGCACTGATCTGTCCAAACATGTCATAGCAAAACACTAACCATCAGTTTTAACCTGTAGGTGTTGCCATTTCGGGCCCGAGTGCTGCACGCCTTGGCCACACCTCTGGGCGACAAGAAGAGGCTGGTGAGGAGGGAGGCTGTTCAGGCGCGAGGAGAGTGGTAAGATTCCACTTAATGTTGTCCATTTATAGTCTTAAAGTCACTTGTAGGCTTCAGTAAGGTTCAAGTAATTTTCAAAGTTGGAATCTTTTGATGGGAATCAATGGGCATATGCACTGGGTACGGAACATATTCAGACCCCCTTAAATTTTTCATTCTTTGTGATATTGTAGCCATTTGCTAAACTCAATTGTTCATTTTTCCCCCCCTCATTAATGTACACACAGCACCCCATATTGACAGAAAAAAAACGGAAAGCCACACACTGTCTATATAAGACCTTACAGCTCACTGTCCATGTCAGAGCAAATGAGAATCATGAGGTCAAAGGAACTGCCTGAAGAGCTCAGAGACAGAATTGTGGCAAGGCACAGATCTGGCCAAGGTTACAAAAAAATATTCTGCGGCACTTAAGGTTCCTAAGAGCACAGTGGCCTCCATAATCCTTAAATGGAAGACGTTTGGGACGACCAGAACCCTTCGTAGAGCTGGCTGTCCAGCCAAACTGAGCAATTGGGGGAGAAAAGTCTTGGCGAGATTGGTAAAGAAGAACTCAAAGATCACTGTGGCTCAGCTCCAGAGATGCAGTCAGGAGATGGGAGAAAGTTCTAGAAAGTCAACCATCACTGCAGCCCTCCACCAGTCGGGGCTTTATGCCAGAGTGGCCCGACGGAAGCCTCTCCTCAGTGCAAGACGCATGAAGTTTGCTAAAAAAAAAACACCTGAAGGACTCCAAGATGGTGAGAAATAAGATTCTCTGGTCTGATGTGACCAAGATAGAACTTCTTGGCTTTAATTATACGCGGTATGTGCAGAGAAAACCAGGCGCTCCTCATCACCTGTCCAATACAGTCCCAACAGTGAAACATGGTGGTGGCAGCATCATGCTGTGGGGGTGGTTTTCAGCTGCAGGGACAGGACGACTGGTTGCAATCGAAGGAAAGATTAATGCGGCCAAGTACAGGGATATCCTGGACGAAAAAACCTTCTCCAGAGTGCTCAGGACCTCAGACTGGGCCGAAGGTTCACCTTCCAACAAGACAATGACCCGAAGCACACAGCTAAAATAACGAAGGAGTGGCTTCAGAACAACTCCGTGACTGTTCTTGAATGGCCCAGCCAGATTCCTGACTTAAACCCAATTGAGGATCTCTGGAGAGACCTGAAAATGGCTGTCCACCAACGTCCACCATCCAACCTGACAGAACTGGAGAGGGTCTGCAAGGAGGAATGGCAATATGGGGTGCTGTGTGTACATTGATGAAAAGAAAATGAATTTAAATTATTTTAGCAAATGGCTGTAATACAACAAAGAGTGAAAATTTTAAGGAGGTCTGAATACTTTCCGTACCCACTGTATGGATATACAGTTGATCATAAGTTTACAGTGGCTAGGAGTGGCCTAGCCAGTCTTCAGATCTCAACCCTATACAAAATATTTGGAGGGAGTTTAAAGTCTGTGTTGCCCAGCGACAGCCCCAAAACATCACTGCTCTCGAGGAGATCTGCATGGAGGAATGGGCCAAAATACCAGCAACAGTGTGTGAAAACCTCGTGAAGACTTACAGAAAACGTTTGACCTCTGTCATTGCCAACAAAGGGTGTATATAACAAAGTATTGAGATGAACTTTTGTTTTTGACCAAATACTCATATTCCACCATAATTTTCCAATAAATCTGTAAAAAAAAAAAAAAAAAAAAACAGATGTGATTTTTCTGGATTTTTATTTGTTTTTTCTCATTTTGTCTCTCATAGGTGATGTGATGAAAATTACAGACCTCTCTCATATTTTTAAATGGGAGAACTTGCACAATTGGTGGCTGACTAAATACTTTTTTGCCCCACTGTAAACTTAAGAGCACAACTGCATACGGGAATCAACGTGGACACAGTGGAAATTGAGTTCAGGATAGTTTGTTTCTAAAACAAACAAAAAAACATTTGTATATATTAGCTTGTATAAATCCAGTTAATTATTGATTCCTATGGAATGTTTCACAGTTGTCCTACTGACGTTTTAAAAAAGTCCTCAGCTCAACATTCCTTGGAAATTCCTACCAGTTACTGTTCTGTCTGTGCAGTTGCCCCAATAACAGATTATCTCCCTTTTCCTTTAAGGTTCCTCTTAGGAAGTCCTGGAGGAAGGTGATTTTTATTTTTTGTTACAAATCTCGACCCACCACGTTCCAAGAATAGTTCCTTATTGTACTGTGGATCTTTTTGCCTTCCTACTGAAATGCAGTTCATTGTGACTTCTCATGTCTTCATAAACGCACAATTGAGACACCTGGGCCAACCTCTGAAACATCCTCACGGTTTAACATTTATTTGTACACTCACAGTTTTGATGTTCAATGTGTCCTCTGAGGAATGTAATATAAAGTTATCTGCATCAAGTGAGCAGGGCCTTAAAGTATTATTTAATAAGTGTACTTTTATGAAATGTAGTCTGTACCATAAAGGACAGCATTTGAAGTGGATTGTGTCTCTAGTTAGTGTTAATTAATGCTGCACACATTATTTAATATGAGCCACACAAAGTACACAATCACATGGGCCAAAAGCCAAATAAACAGTACTGACTTCCATTTTATAGCCTTAGTGTCCATTGTTGCTGTGACATTTTTATATTTTTACAGTCCAATGTCAGTTATGTATCAAACATTGTACACATTCAAGTTTAGAAAACAATATTATATCATAGCCATTTGTTTGGTTGACTTTGAAGCTCATTAACGCCAAGGAAATTAATATAAAATGCTTCACAAAATGAATAAAATTTGACAATGTATGGAAAGCATTCTTTGTTGTTTTTAATCACAAAATCATCAATATGCAATACAGTAGTAGCAAGTGTCTGCTTTATTAAAAGGAATGAGAGCACAGCTCTTTTTTGTTGTTGGGCATGATATCACTCACTGTTACATGTCTTGTTTCTATGGCAACCACATACTGTACTATAAAGCAAAAAAGTCCAAATCTAGAACATTAATTCACAGACTCAATAATTGGTTGAACAAGCAGACAAGGCATGGGGCAACGTGCTATGTTGCCTGTCTCATTGCCCCCTTATTTGGCACCAGAATTCTTCAATTGATGAGGATATTTGCATCATAAAACACGCACACACAAAAAACATTGTTTCCACACTATCAATATTAGATGACTCACAAAAATAACTAAAATATTTTTGAGCTGTCCTGTTTTCCCCCCTATAAAGTGCCACGTGCAAATGTTGTCAGTAGATTAACAGTGACATGTCATAATACAAAACACTCACTGGCCACATTATAAGGGACACTTGCAAACTGCAATATTGTACATGTAAAAAAAAATACAAAATCTGATAATGCTGACTTGACATTTAGTTAATTTAACAATATTTATTATTTATTGGGGTGAAGTTGTACAGAGGCAGCACGTTTGCCTCACAGTTGAGAGGTTGGTTCGAATCTCGGCTGAGGCTCTCCAATAACAATCTATAGAACAACCAATTGCAGGGGCAATTGTGTATATGTGGTAATATAAGGTGACTGTACACTTGGAGCGGCACAGTGGATGTGTGGAGTTTGCATGTTCTTCCCCTGCCTGCGTGGGTTTTCTCCGGGTACTCCGGTTTCCTCCCACATCCCAAAAACATGCATAGGAGGTTAACTGAAGACTAAATTGCCCGTAGGTGTGAATGTGAGTGCGAATGGTTGTTTGTTTCTATGTGCCCTGCGATTGGCTGGCGACCAGTAAAGGTATTACCCCGCCTCTTGACCAGAGATAGCTGGGATAGGCTCCAGCACTTCTGCGACCCAAGTGAGGATAAGCAGTACAGAAAAAGAATGAATTAATGTACACTTGGTATGGCATTAAAATGGATGTTGGAAGTTGTACAACTCTTTTATTGGATCTCTGCAAGTGTAATATTGTGTCCACTGAGTGTTCGTTGCCATTCTAGCAGTGGATAATTCATGAGCAAAATATGCCCTAAGTGATAAGAAAAAAGAAAAAAAAATCAGCCGACCGATTTTGGAAGACTAATGCAAAAAATAATCACATTGGTCTCGGAGTTAACATTTGACAGCCATTTGGGGTCACTTTGGAAGGCTGCCTTTAGGCACAAAGGTGGTCTAAAAAAAGACATGCAGCTTATTATTTGTCCTCCATCTGGATGTTGAGTTGCATCTGCACGCCGGGAACAGCACACGTCTTCAACCATTGCCAAGGAGCAGGAGAATGGAGCGAACGCTGACCAGCAACACCTTTTGAAAAATCCTCTCCATCGACCTGACAGCGAGAACTACAGTGAGATGATCGAGCGCTTGAGGTGTGGATGGGTCAGATAGCCATGGGGTCTTTCCTGGTAAAGCTGTAGTCCCACATGATGCCGTCGCCTTTGGGAAGATGACTCGAGGGCAGGAGAACACGGGTCAACCAGTGACTGGCAAACAAAAACAATGTACATTCATGGCGCTGTGGCACAGTGAAGTTTGGAGAAGTTGGGCTAGCGGGAATCCACTGTATGTATATAATTTTAAAAAGATGACAATTTTTCTGAGTGACTGCAGTGTGCAAAATCATCCTTGTCAGCAAGTCTGACCCAATACGGCAAAAATGTGGCATTTTAAAGGCTTTTGAATATCAGACCTAAAGATTAAGTATATTTTTAAAGGATAATAGGGCTTTTTAAGGAGCAGCAGACAAATATACAGTATTGTCTTCTATCAAATCTGCCCAAGCATAGAAAAGGTAGGAAAACATGGAATATAACTCACTTGCGTGTCTCCACACCAAGCAGCCGCTTCCAGTTGTCCATTTTCCTGTGATGATATGGATTTTTGAACACCTGAAAACCAAACATACACAGGTATGTATGTACAAGTACTGCTGACTTGATCCATCGCTTTTCTGTACCTTGCCCTGCTCCTTTAGTCTTTTTCTCTCTTTGCGGTTGATGTGGCGCTCCACGCTGGTCTCCCCTTGGCTGATGAGCGCGGCGTGCCACAGGGTCAGTCCTCCCAGGGCGACCGCCACGGAGCTGGAGCAAAGCATGCGGTCACTCATGGACCATCATGACATCACTGTTCATGTGGGAGACATGAAGATGTAGGGTGAGCTCACCTGGTCAGCACCCAAAGAAAGATGATGCTCTTGTGGGCTGTTGTCTCTGTGGACGTGTATGGCGGGGGAGGGGTCTGATAGTAACTCTAAGGACACACAATGGATTATATTTCTACTTATTCCTCTCCAAACCTTCAGGGCTAATGTCCGTGTTTATACTACGTTTACATTCCAATGCATACTAAACATGAATTTTGTTTTCTAGAAAGCTGAACAAGCTTATACCTTTTATTTATTTCCTTAAAATGTTTGATTGCGTCGCTGTTTGTGGCATCTTAATTCCCCTCACAAATAAATATTGCAAATAACCATCGTAAAATATAGGGCTGGGCACAGGTGTCCAAATCAAGGCCCGGGGGCCAAATCTGGCCCGCCAAGTCATTTCATGTGGCCTGCGAAAGCAAATCATCTGTGTCAACTTCCATGATTCTTGCTCAAATTCTCATAAAACTTCCCTCTGAGGGGAAACCGTGACTACAATGTGGCCCGCGACAAAAATGAGTTTGACACACCTGATTTAATCGATAAATCATTTTTGGCGCAGGGTCAGAGCATTTAAATAAATAAATGCATCTTTTCCCCCCTTAGCGGCTTCCTTGGCCTGCTGATGCGCACTGTTTACACTGAAATCATGGCAGCGCAGCTGGCAGAGAAGCTAGTTTATTAAAGAGGCACCCGTTTTGTCAGTCATTTGGAATTGCATGTGGTTTACAGTGTCAGACAATGAGCAACATCTACTCAGCTGCAAAGTATTTTTAAAGACTTTTGAAACCAAAGCAAGTAGCACGGAAGGGAAAACTCCCACCAGGAAACAAGCAATTTATTAGAATGACTTCACATTGTTTTACATATGCGAAGAAAGGAGCACGCTGGAGTGCAATTACAGAGTTTATTATTCAGTGTATTTTCAGTGCCAGTTTTGTTGTTACATATTATTCTTAAAGGGAATATGTTGGTTAATTTATTGATGTTAAATTGTAGAAAATGCTTTATTTAAATGCATTATTGGTTGTGTTCAAAGGGCTACTATCTCCAAGTTACGAATAACGGTATTATCATATGCTTTTTAATGGAAGGGGAATAAAAATCCATTAAAATGGGATTTCGAAGAAAAGAAAGTTGGTTTCTTGTTTTATGTTAAGGCCATATCGTCTAGCCCGTGTAAAATGTTAAAGCAGAAACAATTATATTTGTAATATTCATGTACCAGACAGGATTCAAATTTTACCTAAAACAAAGGAGAACAGCGATCATCACTTCCTTGACTCGCTCCTCTCTTACATCCTGCATTAAAACAGACAAAGAGACCAATCCCACCTCACCTCGACAGCATTGTAGGCCTCTAGGAACATGTCTCTGCTGCTGACGCTGCAGTAGATGCAGCCCAGAGTCATGTAGAGGCAGAAGGAGAAGAAATAGCGGTGGTTGAAATGGCCCACGCAGTTGTTGAGCCAAGCTGGAGGCGTGTTCAGTGCTACACAAGATGAAGTTGTGGGGGGGATTGTGTCAATGTTAAACAAGTAGAGACGTAGATGCTTTTATATGTGATGTTTGTTACAAGGATACGACAGTGATGGTCCATCTTCAAGACACAGCTGTAATGCAAGCAAAGGCAACATTACTGAAGAGATTATTACACAACAGAAACTAAAAAGGTATCATCGACGAACACATGTATCCCAACAGTTATCTTCCAATTGCTTATAAACCCGATTCAGATCCGAATTTCAGTCCAATATTTTCTATTCCTATACTTAAGCATTGTGGTAATAATCAAACTGTGCATAATGTTACAGTGGTTTACAATAACAAATATATGTACTTTGAGGAATAAACCTCTGCCATATTTTTGATGAACATTTTTTTTTTTTTTAATAATAGTACATCAAGCTTACGTGTTGCAGATGCTGCAGTGGTGCGTCCTGGCTGGTTTCGGATTGATACATTTCTTACAAATGGACACGGAGGGAATATGGATATTGTCCTAAAGGAAATAAACAAAAATGAATGTGGAGAGATGTCCTGCAAATGCAATGAATAACACTTCCCATTATAGGCCAAGGTACCATACAATATCTGGCAGGTCAAAACGGATGCCACGGGCCTCACTATATGTCAGTAATGTGATGTGATTTGTGATGAGGATAATGAAAGTCTTGCGATGTACTACAATCATTTCAAGGGTAAACATTTTGTAGGGGCAGCACGGTGCCCTAATGGCTATCATATTTGCTTCACAGTTTTAAGGTTTGGGTTTAGAATATTGACTTTCCAAAATCTTGTAAGTTTGGTTCATTGACGATTGAATTGTCCGTGTACTAGTGCACTCTTTGTCCTCACTGGCAAGACAATTCAGGGCCCTAGCAGAAAGACTAGAGCGCACTAGGGACATTTTTTTTGTTGTTGTTGACATCTGTGTGCTACTAGTACTATTAGTAAAGAACACGATGTTAACTAGTAGAATTTTATGTCTCTCATAGTACAAGTAGCACGCAGTTGACAACCAGTGTACAGTTTTGCCTCATTAGTAACGTGTACTGTAGCTGTTCTACTTTGTCGACCTACTAGCGCTCAGAAATGTCATACCGTAGTTGGATACAGTAGAGGAAAAATGCCCTCGTAAAACATTAGTCGCTTTGCTAGTACGCCCTGCAGGCTCTATTATAGTGCGAAATTGTCTTAAAAGTGAGGACAAAAGAGCTACTACTACATTGACAATTCAGCGCATTAGTAGGAAAAACAAATTTATGCTCAATGGCTTGATATACGCCCAAAGTCAGATGGGATAGGCTCGGCAACAAGTCCCCTATAAAGGGTTGATAAGTCTTCATATCTCTTTAAAAGCTTTGTATTATTATTTTGTTTGTTTTGTTAAAGAAAAAGGATCAGCAGGGTACCTTGGGCGGGTGTCCGGGGGAGGTGGTGGTGGCCTTGTAGTAATGGAAGACCAGCATGACGAGGAGCCAGTGGCCGCAGCACAGGTGCCAGATGATCCACGGCGCGGCGTAGGTGCCGAAGATTGTGGGTAGGACGTACAGATAGACGATGACCACCACCGAGGTGGTCAGGAGGATGACCAGAGTGACAAACACCTGAGAGAGACAAAGGCAAGACGAGGTGAGGGAAGACATGAGGGTCACGTGAGACTTCAGCTCAGTGAGTACCTAGAATCTGTGCTCAAGGGCCATACTGGATTTTCAAAACAGACAGACGGGCCAGGTCATTTGTAGATAGGGTAAAGAATATACAGTATGCATCGTTACAATGTGAATTATTGTAAAAAATAATTGGCATTATTTCATTTAAAAAAGTTTAATGCAGATGTATTTTTCATTTGACTGATTTTTGCACTATTTACAAAAAATCAAACAACCCATTATTTAAAGAGATGAATAAATAAAACATTGTAACACTGTAACTATATTTTGATTAAACAATTCTAGTGGGAAAAAAAATATAAAATAATGCAAAGAATCTTACAGGACTCTTGATCATAAAAATGCCCAGTGGGCCACATTAAAGATAAAGATACTAAATACGACTCAATTTATTATTTCACATCCTTAAACACCATGCGTCCCTCTCGTTTTACTTTACTCTTAGTTTTATATACAGTGGTTATTCAATTAAGGGTGACAAAATTTCACTTTTTACATGACCTGTAGAGTTAATAAAGGCTATACGACCATGGCAATAGTTACATTCTGGACTGTATTACAGTACAGTGGGGTCTTGAGACACGAGTTCAATTCGTTCCGTGACCATGTTCCTCAAAACACTCTTATCTCAAACCATCTTTCCCCACTGTAATAAATGGAAATGCCATTAATCTGTTCCAGACCCCCCCCCCCCCCCCCCCCACCAAAAAAAAAAAAACAAACAGCGTTTTGGGTTTTTAATCATGAAAAAATAGCACACTATAATATTTCCCTTTATAAAAACACAGAGTAATGATAATAATAATAATAATCACGTGGTACAGCCGGGCAGGGAGACTTCGGACGTAATCCCTTCCGGCTCCTCGATACGATACGCGCTTTACGGAAACACCCCTTCATTACCCGACACATGCTCGGCACATCTCATAACATCACTAGCTTAAAGGGTTCTAAGACAGCCACTATCGATGCTAACCGTTACCATGTCAATGGCGTTTTCCATTCATTTGGTAGTTGTTTTTTTAGCATTGAGTTTGCTGACTTTGAAGCAAAGTTATGTTTGTTTGTTTGTTTTTGTACTTACACAATGTGTAATTCTCTTTGCTTTATGTTCCGTTATTTAACTTCAACTGAGAGTGGAATTAAACAAGCTTGAAACCTCTTTTTTTTTGATGAAATATTTTGATGTTCACTACTTGCCGCTATTCATTGTGATGTAAGTTGAAGTGAGTTTACTGCCACCATAAAGCGCCCGTACCAAGTCAAAGCAAAAATTTGTCAAAGTAACGTCTTGAATCTCGAAAAAACCCGTAGGTTGGGTCATTAGTATCTCGAGGCACCACTCTATTTAAATTTTCATTATTTCTTTGGGGAAAATGATAGGAGAAGATTGTGTTTCATTATACGGTACTCACCACTCCAAACCAGCGAGTCACATTGTCCACGATCCAGTACACGGGTTCGAAAGCGCAGTCGAGTAGCGTGTCCGAGTTGGTGAGGCTGTTGAAGTAAAGAGACTTGAGCAGCAGTTTGCTGTAGCTCCACAACTCCCGAAGCCCGCCGCTGGGCTGCGGCTGGCCTCCCCTGCCTCGACCCCCTGTCTTTGGACGGCACGGTCGGCACCATCGCAGCGCCGGTCGCATGGCTCGGGAGAGATGCCGCCTCCAGCTGCTGCCCACACGCATGCCACCACCGCCCCCTCCTCCTCCTCGCCCACACACCCTGTCTTCCAGACACACACAAACATACACACAAACAGTTAGAAACACAGGTGCCGTAAAAAAGAGAAGCTCCTCGTAGTGAAGCTGGACGACAAGTGACGTTGCCATGTTGGGTGCAGGAGGATGAATAAGGATCTTGGATCTTGGAAAGCACACTAAACCTGCCACCTGCCAGTCAAAGAGAATGAGGACTTTCACCCAAACAAATCAACTTAATAATTCACAGGCGCAAAACTAGTATGCAGAAGGAAAGTGGTAACCCAATAACAGGGAAACACAAAGGTGGTGAAGGTCCTAAGGAGGAAAAAAAGGGGCCACCTGATCCTGGGCATATCATATAAGGAGCAGGGCCGAAGGTTTTGATTACAAAGATAAGACTTCTTTTATTCCTAAAGGGGACACCATTAATTATTCGAGGCCAAGGAAAGTGAGGTGCTCCTTGCAGACCTAGACTTTCATTAAAACATCAATCTCTAAGCTTTACTCGTGGATTTGTTATTGCTTTACACAAGTATGGAAGTCTATTTCATATATATATATATATATATATATATATATATATATAATATATATATACACTAATGGAAATTTTGAGATGTCAATGAACCTAACATGCATGTTTTTTAGAGTATGGAAGGAATAACTTGAGAAAAATCCCATGCCAGCTCAGAGAGCACCATGCCATCTTGGGAAGATTTGCTTTAAAATGATTTTAATGGGCTATGAGACTCTGCCTCTGAATGTACTGAACTCCTGTTTCCATGCCAGTGTTTGTTTTATTACCGGTTACTCCATTCATGTACGAGCTATACAACCACAATACTTAATCCACTGTTAAATGAATACCTAGTACATGATGGTAATTGTAATGGGTTTATTTCAAACATAAAGATTTTTGTTCTCTCTGTCTGTCCATTGTGATGATTGGGTACATACATAACATCAGCTTTCATATTTAATCATCTTGACCTCAATTTACATCGAACTAGACATTAAAACTGCTGCTATTGGCTGACCTAATTCACAAATCTTCTGCTCGTCGTGAAGATCAAATCGTTCCTCTCTAGCAAGCAAACGCCTGCTATGGTGTGCGTGTTAGCCAAATGCTAACTGCCCCCTGCCACAACCCCCTGAATTGACTGAAGCCCGTTTATATACCGATTCGACACACCTTAATGTTGACATGCGTTACCTGATCAGGTGAACTGTGTGGACATTTGCATAAGCTGACAGCCTTACGGCCACGTCATATTTGGAGGATCTCCAAACGTCGATTTTTACATCAGTAACCAAGATCGATGGTGCTTCCAAGATCGTCTATTTTACAGTTGGGCCACTCAATTAGGGAAGATGCTTTCTCCCATGAGAACTGCAAAATAGCCAATTGAACCACCATATATTTAAACAATTTATCTCACTTTAAAATAAGGTGTGTCTGTAGTTTCGGTTCTGTTAATTCCTTCTGCTTTTGCTTTTGGACATAATAGGGTATGGATAGCACATCTCGTTTACAGTTATCTTTAACGGTGGGTCATGAGCGCCGTGTATTGTGGGAAGTGAGGTTTAGTACGATAACAGTTTAAAACCAGTTCAAGCTTGTCGCGAATACAGTACAGATATTACTGTAACGTCGAGTTAAATTTATAAAATAGTTCAATATGACAAGTGTCAATAATTGAGCAAAATGTTTCACCATATTTACGAAAACCCGATATGGTCCTGAACCAGGAAGTACGGCGTGTCGTCATGTGATCAATGAAAAAATGGCCGCGGTGATGTGGTAAGATGCTTCTTAATTTACCTAACAATATAAATATTGTTAATACGTCACAGTTTAAACTCTTAGTTGGTATTGTCTTGGCGTCTTCTATGTATGCCCGTTGAGGAACGTGTCTATCGTGAACTGAAAAGCTGTTTTAAACATTGTATGCATGCTTTGCATTGTTAAAAATATGACGTCAATATTTTCTGCACAAGCAAGATATTGATGTGAGAGTTATTGTGGTTATTCTGGTAACCTCAATTGTCATTGACGGCTTTATTGTATCGGACTCCATCAGTCAGGGGTTTCTCATTAATGTTGTTACAGGGACTAAAATGTATTAGAAACATAATAAAGGCAAATATAAACACCAAAAATAATAACCTGGTACGAATAATCCCCCAGATTTGGGCCATTCTAACGTAAATGAAGAGTTCCTGTGTGTATTTTGCATGTTATCCGTGTGCTCGCATGTTTTTTGGGGGTGGGTACTGCAGCTTCCTTCTGCATTCCAAAAACATGCATGCTAGGTTTAGTGAAGACTCTAAATAATAAAAGTCCTCCTGCAGACTCTCCTCGTCTTCTTACAGTCTTGTTTCTTTCCGCATGTGGTGTGGCGATGTCATCTGATTGGGCGATGTAGTGATGTCATGCAATGAGCCATTGCTGTCAGATCTGTAGCCACTTTTCAAAATGTACAAGAATGGTTTATGTCTTGATACCTGGATACAGTGGTGCCTTGACTTATGAGTGACCCCAACTTATTAATTGTTCAAGTTATGAGCTGTCGCTCGCTTTCAATTCATTTTAATGCAGAAAATCTATTTGATTATAAATACATTTAGTTGCAAGCTTGGGCACAAAAGAACTCAAGCCTGCAAGCCAAGGTACTACTGTATTTTCCTTTTAGCTGCATTGTGTCTCCCACTGTATAATCACAAAACTGCCTCTTCTGCACTCCCCACGAGTGAACAAAAGCAAGCCTTATTACATGACATGCATGTGTTCGATTATGAGTACAGTGTACATGTATATCTGTATTCATGGTTAATATTTCTAACCTGCTTTCTTTACTTTCATCCAGGTGTTCCCGGTTGCGCAACTATGACGCTGAGCAACAGAGGGTCCGTCTGGAGGCTGTTCCGATTGAATTTTCGGACTACCATCCCCTCAAAACTATTTTGGTAAGACACATGCTTCTCATCTGCCTGATGGGTTGGGTTGAGAGTGGAATAGAGTAGTGGTCCTCAACCTTTTTTCCCCCGCGGGCCAGTTCATGCAAGTACATATTTTTTTCGGGGACCGGTAACCGTCGGCGCTAATAGCCGAGGGGCGGTGGGGTGGTTTTAAAACGGACTGATGGTCTAGGTCATTTTTAGATCAGGTTAAAAAAAAACAGAACAAATGGAATGAAAAGTATATTATTTAAAAAAATTATAAAATATTCATTCTCATTTTTAAATTATATATATATTTTTAAATTCTACTGAAATGTATTAGTTATTTAATCAAATAAATACATGTACAGACCCTTTCCAAAAAATTTGAATATCATGGAAAAGTTTATTTTCATACTTCCATTCAAAAAGTTAAACTTTCATAGATTATAGATTCAAGGCCCACAATTTAAACAATTTCAAGTATTTATTTGTTCATTTTTACATAATTTGGTCATCCAGCTCATAAAACCCACAAAATCAGTCCAGTCCTTCTTCTCCTTGGCCCAGTTGAAAGGCTTCCTACATTGGCTTAGGCTCAGAAGTGGCTTGACCCCAGCAACCCGACAGTTGTAGCCCGTCTCCCAGATGCGTCTGAATGTGATGGTTTTTGAAGCTGTGACTCCCGCTTCATTCGCTCTTTCTAGATCTCTGCTAGATTCTTGAATCTTCTCTGTTTAATAATCCGCTGAAACCCATGGTCATCTGTTTTGCTAGTGCATCTTCTCCTGCCACATTTTGTCCTTCCACTAGACTTTCCATTGATATGCTTGGACACAGCACTCTGTGATCTCTGCTCTGTGATTGAATGATCTCTTTCACTTTTCATTCCCAATGATAATTGTGTAGTATTTGTCCGCCCCACCTCCCTTGCAGGTGACAGACAGCAAACCTCTCCGTGGAACTCGTAAGGGCAGCACCTCCTCCTCGTCCTCCTCCTCTTCCTCAGCAGCACCGGACCCCCTCAGCTCCATGTTGGACGGAACCGATCCGCTGTCCATTTTCGCAGCCGAGACTCCATATACGACGCACATTGCCTTCGCCGGGGTCAATTGCACTTTTACACTACCTACCACTGAATGTTTCTATGGCATAGAGTAGAGAGATAATCTGCACATTAGTGGATTAAATTGATCATGAATGAGGAATATTTATGATATATGAAGGAGGACTTTTTGTGAATTTTACTTTCATCAAACTATTTCATTGAAAACCCCTATAGGTTCCTGTTCATGCTCCTTTTGATTCCCAGAAGTTGCAACCGTAATCAGGAATGGTGTTAACAAAATTAGATTAGATTCAGTGAGATTATTTTAAACTCTGTTGTCATTACACATACTGTATCACAAGTACGCAGATTGCATCCAACCTGAAGTGCATAATAGCAATTAAGTAGCACAGTATTTACACCATGTAATACAGTTTGATAACTACACATTTTGCACAGTGTACAATGTGAATTGCAATTATTGGAGGAAAAATGATACAGAATAAACACGTGTACAGTAGTGCAAATGCGATAATTTACAGAATATACAGACTTTATTTTGAGTTGCCTTATGAATGTACATGCCAATATATGAAATACATGAATACAACAGATCATGTCCCATCACACATGAACATGACACACTAAAAACATATTTTAAAGCTGGTTTTCTGCTTCCAGGACGCAAGGAAGAAGGGGGAGAAGGAGAACGAGCCAGTGGGAGCATACTTTGAGCCCTGGTCGATGAAGAGAGGAGAGATCCTGGCGAGGTTCACCACCACGGAAAAACTCTCCATTGTGAGCTCAGGGCCACTTCAGGGAAAACTTTTTGTGTCAAAAGTCCTTCACCACCAACTTAACATTGTTACAGTCATGCCTTTGCAAAAAGAACTTGTGTAACTGTGAAACGGACCAAACTATACTATATATATTAGGGCTGCACAAATAATTGAATTTGAATCGTGATCGTGATTTTGGCTGCGACTATAAAATGAGCCTGATCGTCGGCAATTGTTTTACCTTTAAAATGCGTGCCCTGCTGCCTGTTAAAAGTGCTTCATTTTCAGCAGTGCCTGTAACCTAGTTAGCCAGCCAACAAGGGGCGAACGTATGGTTGAGGCTTCATTAAGAGTCGACACCGCGCTCTGTGGCCAACTTCAAAATAAAAACGTATATATATGTGTCCAATTTAGTAATATATGAAGCTTTTATTTTGAAGTTGGCCCTATGAACATGTTGGCGGAGAGGTGGCATGTCCCTTTAAGACACTATCAACAATCGTTGAAGCGGCTGCGTTGACGTCAACCTTTCGGCTGGCCTGACCGCAGTAAAAAAAAAAAAACGCCGGGAGTAAATGGAGAGGGGAAATCACAACTGTCGAGTTCTTTGCAGTTTGTGACTGACTAATGGTCAAGCAGAACAACAGAGACGTACCGTCCTGGACAATTCACTATATTGACGGCAGGGATTTTCAAATGAAAAGTCAGTGCTTACCTGCGATTGGCTGGCAACCAGTTCAGGGTGTACCCTGCCTCCTGCCCGATGACAGCTGGGATAGGCTCCAGCACGCCCGCGACCCTAGTGAGGAGAAGCGGCTCAGAAAATGGATGGATGGATGGAAGTCAGTGCTTACAGCCTAATGTTATTGCATTTTATGCAACTGCATTTGGTTCCATTATGTAGCAATTCGGGATTGCACTTTGTAATAGAATATATATTCAGTTAGCCCCTTGTAAATTAAAATTATTGCGGGGGTGATTTGTTTTTTCTTATCAATCATTTTTAATGATTCATTTTGCACTGAAAACTGTTACATATTTTTTGTTGAAAAGTAGTACAGTAAAAATATTTTTCCCTAACGAAGAATAATCGTGACTAATAATTGTGATTATAATATTGATCAAAATAATCGTGCAGCCCTGCTATATACTTCATTTTGTGTGATTAACCAATGGCACTTCTTGTTAATCTCTACTACATTTTATTGTAAGAACAAGTTCAGTTCACCTCCTAAACTACAGTATTTCATGCAACCACACGATTAGGTGCACCTACAATTATTAGGGCTAAATAAAATTTTGTTGCCTTTAGTAGTCCTGGTTTTCAATTATGGATGTGTACTGTACCAAATGAAGAGGCCAGTGAGTGTATGTAGTGGGAGCACACACATACTACTCAACTTCATTACACAACTTTGTCATCACGTGGATATTATTTTCAATATGTGCATGTCACTGACTGTTTTGTCTTGTACCATGCTTTTCATATTGATGATGACAGTAATCTTGTTTAATTGTCTGTTTTTTTTTAGAATCTATGCATGGGCTCTGACAGAGGTAAGACATGAGTTTGTTTTGTTTTAACTGACCCCTACACTGAATTTAAAAATAAATGCAGATACATCAAATCTGATTTTTCTGACTATTTTTTCAGAAGTTGTACCATTCCTAATTTTAAAAAAAAAGTCAATATAATGTTATGGCTTGAGTTATAGTTTGCATTAGTTATGAGTTTATAAAAAATATTTTTTCCAGATTTCCCAAATTCCCAGAATCCTGGATCCTCTGCTGTCTCCGACAAGGTTCGTACTCGTCTGGAGGAACTGGATGATCTGGAAGAGGTAATTTTATTCTATCATAATTATAATCCTTACCCCTAATTTCATGTAAGTATAGTATTAATATTAAGTATATTGCATTGACGACCTTAATAATAATGTATTCCATTTATCAAATCCATTGTGCATCAGAAGATCAGAGGCAAACCTTTAGGACAAAGATGGGGTTTGTAGGTGTTTTAATAACTCAAAGTCAAAATACTCCAATGATGAAGAATTATAGTTTACACATCCTAGTTCTTGTCTTGCTGAAATTAGCGCAGGAGGAGCTTGGTGTGGGGGCGAATATTGTGTAAGTTAGGGTTAGGAGGGCAGAATGGCTCTTTCACAGACATATTTTCAGAATTAAAGATTTATGTGGTTGTTTAATTTAACACTTGTTGGGTAGGTAGGCACTCCACTACCGTAATTTCTCGTGTATAGTGCGCACCCATGTATAATACGCACCTCCAAAGTTTAGCACACAATTCTAGAAAACCCTTCTACCTATGTATAATGCATTTTTACAATGCATGATTTTGCATTATGTTATGATCAAAACATGAAGTATTATCTGTATTTTGTTAGTTTTTTTTTTCAAGAATTATTCTGAAGTGAAGCACTTTATTTGAACACTTAATACTTTATTTTTATTTACTTGCTCTTATTTTGAAAGTTCACAGCCCTACTTTTATTTAGTAAATGAGAAAACACACAGTTGTGCTCATATGTTTGATTACCCAAGCAGAATTTGTAAGATGTGTACGATTCTTTAAAGAAAACACGAAAACACATTTTATTTTATCCATCCATCCATTTTCTGAGCCGCTTGCTGGAGCCTATCCCAGCTATCATCGGGCAGGAGGCGGGGTACACCCTGAACTGGTTGCCAGCCAATCGCAGGGCACATATAAACAAACAACCATTTGCACTCACATTCACACCTACGGGCAATTTAGAGTTGTCAATTAACCTACCATGTTTTTTTTGGGATGTGGAGGAAACCGGAGTGCCCGGAGAAAATCCTCGCAGGCATGGGGAGAACATGCAAACTCCACACAGGCGGGGCCGGGCTAATTTTATTTTAATGGGATTCAAGTTAAACGGTCAAGCATTTCAGAAAAAATATTAAATATTATTCATATTAAAAATAAATAATTAAATCACTAATTCTGCCAAGGTATGTAAACTTATGAGCACAACTGTACATGCATGCAATCATATTGGAATGAAAGTGTAGGCTACACCTTTTTTATAACCACTAGGTGGCGGTGGCACATGATAATGAAAGTACAGCTTTCTTATAATCTCTAGGGGGCGCTGGCATTTTGGAATGAAAGTGTACAGCATTTTCATAACCTGTAGATGGCGGCATATATTTATAAAATGAGAATGTTTTTTTTCCATTTTTTTCCCCTATACCTATATATAATGCGCACTATTGACTTTTGACAATTTTCTTGTGTGGGGGGGGGGGGGGGGGGATGCGCATTGTACACGAGAAATTACGGTATTTGTATACATTAAATTAAAAACTAAATTGTTCATATCTCCCCTTCAATGTGTCTTTAGATGATGGAAACGTGTGTTTGTGTGCGCATGCAGGGTTCCCAGAGAGAGCTGCTCAATCTCTCCCAGCAGGAATATGCCAACCGCATCGAGGAGCTGAACCAGTCCCTGAAAGAGGCCTGGGCCTCTGACCAGAAGGTCAAAGCCCTGAAGATCGTTATCCAGGTGAATCCTTGTTATATGTGTCAATGATGGAAAGTTAAGTTGGAGAAAGATAGTTATACAGTATAAAGGTAAAATGGAGTGACCTGAAAATGACTTTGGTTCTTCTTGTTGGCCTGTGTTCCAGTGCTCCAAGCTTCTGTCTGACACCTCCGTGATCCAGTTTTACCCCAGCAAGTTTGTTCTCATCACTGACATACTTGACACTTTCGGTACATAGCGAATGTTTGAAGCCTTTCTTTTCATTTATCTTCACTTTGTGCTACTTTTCTGACCCTCGTCTTTTTATTTTTATTTCGCAAAGGCCGGCTTGTGTACGACAGAATTTGGAGCATGTGTTCAGACCCAAGACCTTTACCAGGTATGGATTTCAATGATGAACAATGTGTGATACATATATAGTTGAGTTCAGAATAGTGGAATAGAATTGTGGACATGTTGACATGTATCACATGTTGGTCGACACCATCCAACACAGATATGCAGCAGTTCTCAAAAATATATTAGTTCAGTTGGTTTTCTTTGTTGTCTTTTACATCTCATTTCTGATTTTTATTACATTTTTTTGTCAGACTCATTCACAGTCGATGAGGTCAACGACACGGCCAAGGAGACGTGCCTCAACTGGTTCTTCAAGATCGCCTCCATTAGAGAACTCTTACCCAGATTGTATCGTCCCAAACTGTGATTACTGTGATACTTTTAGGACAGTTCATTTAAGAGTTTGCCTCCTTAGCCAAGTCTGTGAGCAGATACGTCGAAGCCTCCATCCTGAAGTGCAATCGCTTCCTGAACAAATCGTGAGTAATCTTTGGCTGCTGCAGGATAATTTGCTACAATTAGATTCATTTAAAGCAATGGAACATTCTGTAACTACTCCTCCCTCTACAGTGGCGTTCAGGAAACTCTCCCGCGGCTGACCGCAATGATCAGAGGAATTGGAGACCCTTTGGTGGCAGCTTACACCCGAGCTTACCTGTGCAGGGTAATTCATACATTTTCTTACTCTTTGGAGGCATTTACACAGATTCCATCAACATTATAGACAAGGCTTCTATTATGGTCTATACATCTGCCTGCACTGTTAATTCATGAAAGTGCCAAGAGGGATTGTTATATATTTTTTAAAAATCTGAATATACTATAATTAATTTTTTTCCAGCAAGGATTGAAGCTTATGCTGACACAGACATACATTGAGCATTTTTATTTCCTTACCAACAAATATCAAGCCCTCAATATTTTTTGTTTTTTTTGTTTTTGTCCCGCCCAGGTTGGCATGGAGGTCGCCCCCAGTTTGAAAGACAGTCTAAAGCGCAACTTCTTTGACCTGCTCGGAACCTTCCGGCAGATAAGTGGGGAGAGTGTTCGCAGCCAGCTGATCACGCAGAGGGTGGAGATGCCCGAGTACCTGACGCTCTATTCGCCCGCCATCAACTGGATCCTGCAGTGTAGTGCTTACAGAGCACCAGAGGTGTGGACTGAGATTTACTGTCGAAGCCAATACAAAAGCTGCATTGAAAAGAATGCCTTTCCATAGATAATGTTTATTAATTGTATGTTTTACTTTACAATGGCTTAAAACTGCAATACCTCATATTTACAGGCAGTTTGTTACATGTTAATTTTATTTGGCTAAAGCAGAAGAGTAAAATGAACTCCAAACTAATTTCTTATTCAACTCATTTGATTGTGCAGTTGTACTACATGAAGTGTCACCTACAGTAAGTGTGGCATGTCTTTTTAGTTTAGTTTTAAAGCTGTGTGTGTATGTTTCCATTTCTAGACTCTCCTAACAGAGATGATGGAGAGATGCAAGAAGCTGGGTAACAAGTGAGTATTCAGTTTAAGGAAATTCGGCATTGTTTTATTAAGCATTTGAGTGTGTTAGATGTTCGTCAAGATGAATGGAACCTTTTGACTTAACTTTCATTTCCCTTAGTGCCCTGCTGCTGAATTCGGTAATGAGGGCATTCAGGCCCGAGTTTGTTGCCACCAGAGCCACAGACTTCATCGGTATGATAAAAGACTGCGACGAGGCTGGGTTCCCCAAGGTGGGTAGAAATAGATGAGATTTAATTTGGTTTTATTTTTTTGCTTTCAAGGCAGATTTTTTATTTTTTTTTTTCTCTCTGCAAAGAGCAAACAAAATGCCTTGAAATGTGTGGTAATTACAGTGGTACCTTTACTTACAAGAGGCGAAACGAGCCATCCTTTGGCCCAATTATTTTATTTATTATTTTTTCTCTTGAATTGCGAGCAAAAATGTCAGTTACAAGCACTAGTTGGTGGCAGCAAACGTCACAACAAGCAGCAGATCAATTATTTTTTGGGGGTTTGTTTGTTTTTTAAAAAAGAGGCCAAATGGTTGCTTCATGCTGTTTGTTGCATTCCCTGTTGAAGTTTAAACATAAAGCGAAGCCAATTACACGGTGTATTTAAACAAACTGGATTACTTCCGAAATTCTTTTTGACACAATGAAAAATGCCATAGTCAGGCTAACGAAACTTGCACGAATGTTGCGGTAGTTATTACCCTTTTAGCAACGGATATTTGAACAGAAACGGTGCAGCAACATGTAAACAGATAAAGTAACAATACTCACAGGCATATATTCTTTATCCCCCGCGAAAGACTATTACTGCAGTTTATTGAGTCAGTTGTGAAACATCTTCGTGTATGTCTGTAATGTCTGGTGGCAAAGGCACGCACACCAGAAAGCGCACAATGTCAATGGGCATTAAATCATATAAATCAAAGTAATTACTGTAGAGGGCAATATTTCTTATTAAAATACACGTTAAAAAAATTGTTGGTGGTTTTTGTGGGGTTCGAAAGATGAAACAGCATTTCCATTCATTTCAATGGGGAAAGATGATGTGAGATACGAGTGTGATTTAGCAGCGTGCTCACGGAACAAATTAAACTCATAAATCAAGGCACCACTATATACAGAAAAGCTGGATAATGGAAGTTGTAGTTGCGAGGAAATAAACTACTATCATGATAGTTCCATGATTAAACCAAAGAACATCTTCACACATGTATTACCTGTCATCTCCTCTCTAGCATTTGTTATTTGGATCACTGGGTCGCTGTCTGGCCTGCGCTGACCCTCCAGAATCGGAGAGGCTGACCATCCTCAACGAAGCTTGGAAGGTCATCACCAAAGTTCGCAGTCCTCGGGTAAAGGGAGCCTGATGCTACATTCACACAGAATCTGTGACAATAAGCACCAAATATAATTCATGCTAATTTTTGCATTTTTTTTAAAATCCTGGCACACAGGATTACGTCAACTGCGCTGAAATCTGGGTGGAGTTCACCTGCCGACATTTCACAGTAAGTGAATGGTTTCATTCTCAGAAAAAGGCTCTACATTAAACATTTCTAATTGTTTTTACCATAAGAAACGTGAGGTGCACACCGTTCTGGCAGACATCATCAAGCACATGACTCCCGACCGGGCCTTTGAGGATGCTTATGCTCAGGTTTGGACTCGTTAACGGTTCACCCTCCTCTTGTCACCCGCTCTCTAGTGACTCCATCTTTGTCTCGCTGCTTAGCTGCAGTCTGTGATCAGGAAGATACTTGCCCACTTCTACGACTTCGCTGTCCTCTTCTCAATGGTGAGTAACCGTCAGCATTCAGCAAGGCAGAAGGTATTAATTTAGCAATATGTTCATTTGTGTGGTCTATATTGTAGAAATGTGCTCTGGCATACTGTCGCTAATATTTTTGTTAATTTATTTAGGTGCATATGAGGGCCAAAATCTTACTCGGTCACATTACAGTAAAATTCACACTCTGTGCTCTGTGGTGCAGCGAAATGTCAGGCTAACAAGGCGACGCAATTTTCAAAGTCTGCGTGGGTCTGAAAGTAGGAAAGTTGCGGATGAGAATAGCAGTTTGTCTTGCTAGCTTTGGCTATTCCGATCGCCGCTGGTCTTAAAATATTCATACCAGCGGCAACACGGGACTGGCGGCGAGGACCAACATCGCCAAAACGTTTTGTCTATTAAACCAGTCAACATCACAACACTTTGCTATATGGTACTGTGTTGTAACAGTTGTCACACTACGCCATAATCAATGACGTCATCGATTAATCAACCTCGACTCGACTTTCATCACATAATAGTCAACTACAGTGGAACCTCGTTTTAACGACCCCGATTTAACTGATATCGGAAGTAACGAACTGGCGCTGTGCGCCACATGGCTAATTTACATGCGGACGTATGCAAATCGCATGTAAATTAGCCAAGTGCTCTTGCGCCGGCTCTTGAAAACAGCAGGTTTCAAATCCCGGCTGGAGGAGGTAAGTTGGATAAACTTTCCAACTTTTCAAACATTTTCTAGCTTTTTTATATTTATTTACAGTAATTTTGTACTGTATTATGTGTTTGAGGCCACGAAAAAAAAGTTTCAAACAATAATTTTGTACTGTATGGTTGTTTTTAGGCCATGAAAAAAAGTGCTTCAATTTAATGACCAATCGGCTGTAACAGACGACACTCCCCCATTAGTCCGTTAAATTGAGGCTCCACTGTACAAATACATTTCATGAAAATGTGTGTCTACTGGGTGTACATCTACAGGTACGTAATATGAGTTTAGAAAGCTTCTCATCATGCCACAGTGTCGTCATGTTGAATGTTTGTCCCCCAGGAGCGTTTCCTCCCATTTCTGGATATGTTCCAGAAGGACAGCGTGAGGGTGGAGGTGTGCAGGTCCATTATGGACGTCTTCATCAAGTAAGCCCCTTCACTTTGGTATGGCACTAAGTAAACGTCTAAGTAGGTTTCATTCATTTCCTCTCTGTTTAACTCGCAGACACCAGCTCGAGCCAACCAGAGACCCTGTCATCCTCAACGCCATGATGCACATCTGCAAGACCATGCATGACTCTGTCAAGTGAGGCAAAATATGACTTGCTGTTGAATATATTTATGAGGTGATTTAGATTGTGTCTTGGGAATGATCTGCTAAACATTCTGCGGCATATTTTGCAGCGCTCTCACTCTTGTGGATGAAAAAAGATCTTTGTCTGTACTGATCATCGGCTTTATGCGTGTGGTAAGGCATTCCTTGTTTTCAATTATTCATGCTTTTGATACTTTTGGAAATTTTGATTTCATTGTCACATGTTAATTATTTGTGCGCAACCTCATGTTTACAGTTCTGTCAGCTTGACATTTTACAATGGGTAGGTTTTCCTCCAAGAATGTTTCCATTCCATTTTTGGGGTGAGAATTGATCACATAGATCATCCCTAATGGACGACAAAACAGAAAACCCATCTGCATACCCAGTTGCTGGTATACAGGGTCAGATCAGAAGTCAAATCAAGTTTCATCCGGAGCTGATCCAGATTTCACATTTGGCAAGAATTTTACAAACATTAAAATGCTTATGTCAGTGTCAAATATGATCAGATCGGGTTGTAATCAGGGTTCAGCACTGACTAAAATACCCTGCTCAACTAAGGGGAAAATTTATGATCAGTAAAATAACTGCACGGAGGTGGTGGGTGAAACTCAACTTCTCATAGACCTCAAGTTGATACTGAGCAGAGGCTTGGGCGGTTCCTGCCAAGTACTTCATTCAAGTTTGCGTGAACTTCTTCAAGACATAATCACTTCATTCTACATAATGGACAGAGATTATTATTCGCACTCTGTGATTTCACATCTGATGAATGTTAAAGCCTTGGTGGAGCTCTGGTCGTCTCTCCTTCAACTGTTTGTCTTGGTGTTCAGGTTTCATTCGGCAGAGACTTCGAGCAGCAGTTGAGTTTCTGTGTGGAGGCCAGAGCCACATTCTGTAACCTGGAGCCAGTACTGGTGCAGCTCATTCACGTCAGTATGAATCTGTTAAAGACAACATTGTATTTTTTTTTTTCCCCCCCCACAATTTAAAATGATTCCGATGTGTAATGTAGCCATACACACCAGAATTGCAGAACAGCTCACTCACAGACGCATTTATCGAAATAGGCAGATTACAAGATTTACTTGGTTGCTTAATTTTACACTTTATGGGTGGGCAGGTACTATTGAATCAGCGGGTATGAACAGCCAATAAGCATTTTTGAGGTTGCCTCATAGTTCTGAGAACCTGGGTTCAAATCCAGCCTCGCCTGTGTGGCGTTTGCATGTTCTCCCCGCACCTGCGTGGGTTTTCTCCGGGTACTCCAGTTTCTTCCCACATCCCAAAAAGATGCATAGTAGGATAAGTGACAATTCTAAAGTGCCCATAGGTGTGAATGTGAGTGTGAATGGTTGTTTATATGTGCCCTGCGATTGGCTGGCAACCAGTTCAGCGTGTACGCCGCCTCTCGCCCAGAGTCAGCTGGGATTAGCTCCAGCACGCAAGCGACACTGGTCAGGAGAAGTGTTACATGGATGAAATTTGATAGGAATTTGCATTCTGAAATGTGTTTTTCTTTGTGTTTATCGAATCTGAAGAATATTAGTTTCACTTTGTGAAATGAACTACTGAAATGAATGACTTTTCTTGGAAACAACTTTATTGAGATGCACCTGCATGTCCCCTTTAATACACACACACACCCTCATTCACTGGTGTTGTCATATTCAGACGGTGAATCAGCTGGCGATGGAGACAAGGAGGGTGATGAGGGGCAGTCACTCACGCAAAACGGCCGCATTCGTTCGGGTGAGTCTAATTGACATCCCAGAATTGTCCACACACAAGACCAGTGGTACCTTGTTCATGTCAGCTGATTAATTGTTTCCTCTCCCCATCCTGTAGGCATGTGCTGCCTACAGTTTTATTACCATCCCATCACTTAGCAGCATATTTAGTCGTCTCCACCTCTATCTTCTGTCTGGTCAGGTTGCGTTGGCCAACCAGTGTCTATCCCAGGGTGAGCAGCTTCTTACAACCTACAAACTCACGGACGTTTGTGTTACACACTGAAGCTGAACAGTTGTTTTGTTGATTTTTTTTTTACTCTCTTATATAAGCTTCATGTTCCGTCTTTGACTTTCCACATCTGTCTTGTCCTGCAGCGGATGCCTTCTTAAAGGCAGCGGTCAGCATTCTTCCAGAGGTTCCGCGCTCCATCAGCGTGGAAGGGAAGCTTCGCTCTTCGGAGAGTTTCCTGCTCGACTTCATCAACAACTTCCTGTCTACCCTACTAGTTGTTCCGGTAAGCACACATTTAAAGGAGACGCATTCTGCAATTGTTTTTTTTCCCGCAATTTAAAACAATTCACAGGTTAACACTGTTAGCAAACGCGAACCTGTGCATCCAACAAATGTCAAGGCAGCTCTGCTTACATATTGGCTTTGGCACGATACAGTGTAATATCTTCCCTTTAAAATTAGCTTCATGCTTAATTTAATGAATGGTGATGGTGCCGAGCCAACAAGTTCATCTCATTGATACGAATCGAGTTCCGTATTAATAATGTGCATGTTTGGCAGGATCACCCGGAGCATGGCGTGCTCTACTTAGTCCGTGGTGTGCTCAACATGGTGCAGGATTACACCTGGGAGGACAGTAGTGACGCCAAAGTGCGCGTGTACATCTGCGCCCTGCCCCTGCTGGCTGCCATGAGCCAGGAAACATACCTATACACCATTCCGAAAAGTAAACAAACACACAACATGTAACCTCCTGGCTATGACTTCATTTTTTAATGACTGTGACCGTCAACAAAAATGACAAGGAGAAAGTAATGCTTTCATGATCGGGTTTTGAGCAGGATTTTTACTGACGCCTAGTGCACCGGAGTTGAATAATTTGAACCATCCATCTACTTTCTATAGTGCTTGTTGTCTTCATTAGGGTCAGAGGTGAGCTACATAACACAAATAATACAATAGATGACAAACTGCTTGCTCGTAGTCTAACTACACGGTCTCTTACTCTGTTTATTTTACAGTTTTATACTAGTTGCTAGTAGGGAGGAATTGAGCACCATCTTATATTATTGTTTGGCCTTGGCGTTGGTTTGTGCACAACTAAATGCGCTTGTATTTTCCTGCATCATTTCAGTGGACTCCAATGAGACCCTTTACGGTGGGGACCCAAAGTTCCTGTCAGAGATTAACAAGCTGTGTGAGACCTTGATCGGGCAGATCCTGGACAACCTAAAGGCTCTCGGTCGAGAAGAGGTGGGGCCAAAGGAAAAATCCCTTCATTTGTACTTTGTCATGTGCTGTTGTCCTGTTTAGAATAGCATTGGGCTGAAACTTATTGTGTTTTGGGGTTGCAGCAGACCACACGCCGTCAAGGAACTCTGGCCTTCTCCCTCTTCTGCGTCCTGCTCAGCCACGGAGACCTGAGGAACAACAAACTGAGCCAGCTGGCCGTCAACCTGTGGAACCTCAGCCACAAAAACGGATACTGTGAGACGCGCGTTTCTGTAAGTTGAGCAGACAAACACAGTTACACGTGCTCTTTGACAGTTTCCCTAAGGATTATTTTTTAGATTAAATTTAAAGATGCATACATCATTGGACCAGTCTTTGATCACTCTCGCCACACCCCACACCACAGGATAATCTTTCAAAGACATCCAATAATCATGTCTTTGCTTACCGTATTTTCACGACCATAAGGCGCAGTCTCAGTTACGGGGTCTATTTCTGTATTTAACACATACATAAGGTGTACCGTATTATTGGGCGCAGGCATGGTAAAACATACGCTAGCATGCATGTGCTAGCGTATGTTTTTAAAAAGGCAGCGGGAGCAAAACTGAGTTCGGTTGTACTTTATTGAAGTACATATATTTAACAATATATACGGCGCTCTATACCTACTGGGGGCGTGCCTTTAGCGTCCTCCTTCACGCGCACCCTTCCCCCTTTAACGTCCACCTTTCCTCTATATAAACAGCGTGTCGGCAGGAAATGCTCCCAGTCAGTCAAGCGGAGCGCTCATCAAAGTCACACAACATTTACAGATTTTGGAACTCGTTGCGCACACAAGGCGCACCGTCCATTTTGGAGAAAATGTAAGACTTTTAAGTGCGCCTTATGGCCGTGAAAATACGGTACTTTGATCAAGAAATGTGTGTATACCCTGCTTTAGGAAGGAAAATAGTTGATACTCAACACTGCTTCTGTTAGTTAGTGGAACATTGTAATTTGCCTCAATTGCTTTGATACTATTAATCAACTATAAATTCCACACAATATATAGAATTCTTAATAATCAATTGATTATAATTCCTATACAATTTTATCACATTAACAATTCTGTCTGCTGTCTAGGTTCGGACGCTGGAGTACGTAAAGCATCAGGCTCAGCAGGCTGACATGTCTCACCTGTCAGATATGGTCCAGAGGCTCGCATTGCAGTCCCGCACCTGAGCCCCAGCATCAACAAATAAAGCCCACTACACAATGGAAAGCACTAAGAAATGCCTTAATATAATGTAAGACATAAGATTAGTTTGATTTAAAATGATTATGATACTTGTAAAACACAATTAGTTTCCATTCATCCGTTTTCTCTTGTCCTTGTCCTCATTTGGGTCCCAGATGAGCTGGAGCCTATCCCACTTTGCGCGATTGTGAGATACACCCTGGACTGGTCGCCAGCCAAAAGCAGGGTCATGACAATTTTGAGTATGAACAAGTGTTGCTTTTCAATAGTGGGCCCTGTTATTTAAATCCTGTAAGCACCATTTAAAAGAACGTGTGTGACAGTAGCCACCAGTTTTGTTGACTCAAGTTGCACTGAAGTTCTCTGTATTGTCATGCAGTGCCATTCACAATGTATATATTTATCATATTTCTGTATTATATTTATAGAGTGCTGATCATGTATGAGCTAATCTTTCTTATTAATATTGAATTTGCCTTCTAACGTTAGTCCTTATTTTCAGAGGCTACAATAAAGAAAATGGACAGGACAAAATGAGTTTCACATCAGTCTCAATCCTCTCAACGGTAGTTTATTGACTTAGTGTATCACGGAAAGGCAAGCGCCACCCTTTTGTTTTAAAACTAAAAAAAAAATCCAACAGCAGTGACTCTTGATGTCAGGTTTGCAGAAAAACACACGTTCACATGTTTCAAACTCAAGAAAACAGTGAGGACAATTGTCTTTATGACAAGATGGTAGCTGTGTAACAAGTTAACAACAACTCATGTCTCTGGAAATGTTGTCCTTTTAGTCGTTTTAACTATTTTGACTCTGCTTTACAACAGTGAACGACTGTAGAAAAATATGGTACACTGCTTTTTCCTCCCACCTCAAACAATACTGTTAAATAGCAAGTCATTACTGTTTCAGGATAAGCGGTGGATGGATGGATAGTTTGGAGCAACTCCATAGATTTGGTAGCCCTAGCTGAACTTTTGAATCGTTTTAAACTGCACTACAATGTATAAAATGAGTGTACAAGTGCCCACTTAAAATAAGGAAATTCATATTTAATCACATTTATCCAATCATATTTGTGTGGAAATGATAATGGAAAGTTAACTAAATTAATAAATAATTTAATTTAGTCAGTTACTTTAAGGCCTGTTTAGAGCCAATGTGTTACAAGCCAAAGCCAAAACCGCTAAACTTGAAAGCCAATAAAGATCCATCCATTCTTTTTCTATAGGGTGACCTGAAGCCTATCCCAGCTGACTTACAACCATTCACATTCTCATTCACATCTATGGACAATTTAGAGTCTTCAATTAACCTGGCCTGCATGTTTTTTGGAATGTGGGAGGAAGCTGGAGTACCCATCCATTCCATACCGCTTATTCTTACTAGTGTTGCGGAACTTAACCCAGCTATCTTTGGGAGAGAGGCGGGGTGCACCCTGGCCAGCCAATCGCAGGGCACATGTAAACAAACAACCATTCACATTCAAATTCACATCTACGGGCAATTTAGAGTCTTCAAATAACTTACCATGCGTGGGAGGAAACAGGAGTACCCAGAGAAAATGCACGCAGGCACGGGGAGAACATGCAAACTCCACACAGGCGAGGCCAGATTTGAACCCGGGTCCTCAGAAGGCAGATGTTATAACCAGTCGGCCGACCGCCTGAGTACCCGAAGTGGAGATTCGAACCCAGAACTTTAGAACTGTGAGACAGACCACTAGGTGACTGTGCTGCCCAGCTAATGAAAATTATGCCTGAAATGATGCTGAACTGGTGATCCATCTCCGAGAGGAAGAGTGATGTGAAAAAGTGTTTGCTTCCTGTTTTTTTTTTTGGGGAGTGTTTGTCACACTTAAATCAAACATTTAAATATTTGTCAAACACAACACAAGTAAACACAAAATGCCATTTTTAAATGTTTTTTATTATTAAGGGAGAAAAGAAAATCCAAACTTACTTGGCCCTGTGTGAAAATGTGATGGTCCCCTAAACCTAATAACTGCTTGGGCCACCCTCAGCAGTAACAACTGCAATCAAACGTTTGCAATAACTTGCAATGAATCTCTTACAGCGCTGTGGGGGAATTATGGCCCATCCATCTTTGCAGAATTGTTGTAATTCAGCCACATTGGAGGATTTTCAAGCATGAACCACCTTTTTAAGGTCATGCCACAGCATGTCAATAGGAGTCAGGTCTGGACTTTGACTTGGGCACTCCACAGTCATTTACTTTTGAAATCAGAAGCCAGTAAAAACAGTTTGTTCAACTACAGTATCAATCGATTTTATTTTAAAGGGGGGTTGGTAACAAAAAATGCTTGCAATATCTCAATATTTTTAAAAGTGAAGCCAATTTGGAATTTTGGTATTTTTAAGAAACAAAGTCGATCCAGACTCTCGCGGGCCACATAAAATGACGTGGCGGGCCGGATGTGGCCCCCGGGCCACCAGTTTGACATCTGTGGTCTAGGGGATCATCAAGATGTCTTCTGGCAAAATTGAGACAAGCCTTAATGTTGCTTTTGCTCAGCAATGGTTTTCGTCTTGGACCATTTTTGCCTTTCTTATGGTGGAGTCATGCATCCTGACCTTAACTGAGGCCTGCAGTTCTTTGGATGTTGTTAGTGGGGTCTTTTGAGACCTCTTGGATAAGTCGTCTCTGCGCTCATGGGGTAATTTTGGCCGGCCGGCCACTCCTGGAAAGGCTCATCGCTGTTATGTTTTCACCATTTGTGGAAAATGTCTCTCACTGTGGTTTGCTGGAGTCCCAAAGCTTTAGAAATGGCTTTATAATCTTTTCCACAGATAGACCTCAATTATGTTCTCTCATTTATTCCTATAGATCTCTGCATGATGTCTAGCTTTTAAGGTCAGGCAGGTCCTATTTAAGTGATTTCTTTAATTGAGAACAAGGTGTGGCAGTATCAGGCCTGGGTGTGGCTAAAGAAATTGAATTCAAGTATGATAAACAACAGTTCTGTTTTAACGGGGGGCCAATGACTTTTTCACACAGGGCCATGTAGGTTTTGATTTTTTTTCTCCCTTAATAATAAAAACCATTATAAAACTGCATTTGGTGTTTACTTGTGTTGTCTATGAGAAATATTTAAATCTGTTTGATGATGGAGTACCTTTAAGTGTGACAAACATGCAAAAAAATAAGTAACTGAATTGTTTGACATAAATAGTGAAGGGAAAAAAATCTCTGAATCTCATTTCACCCAACTTCTCTTCTTTTTTATTTCCCTACAAACGCCCAAGCAAAGTGCAGTCTCATTGCCTCATATACGTTTACCACCACACTTAAGTCCGCATGGAGATGGAAACCAGCAGCCCAGCAACAATGGATATTGGAGGCGCAAGATGATTACATTTTGTCTTCCACTGATGGACAAAATGTCAAATGAGAAACTGACTCAACTACAACAGGCAAATTTAAATTATTACTAAGACATTTGAATTAAGGGTGAGGAAAAAATGTGCAGACAAATGCTGACAACAGGAATACATTGGCACCGCATGGTAAGAAAACAACACTGTAAAGAAGGGAACTTTGTGTCTATAATGCAGTCAATGAGTGTCAAAACCAAGACTCAAAACAGAGTCAAACACAAGAGTTATGATTAAATAAAATATTTGGATGCAGTCCAGTGTGATCTAGGACTGGATGAGGGAAATTATTGAGGAGGAGGAAGTATGAAAACTGCCGCCTCACCTCATCCACCAATAGTGGAAGTGGTGTGGACTTCCCTATTGTGTGTGTTCTCTTTTGCTCTTCGCCTCCTAAACCGGTGGCTCAATCCAGCTCGATGGGGCTGCTGTCCTCCTGGACCTCCTCGACACTGTCATCCTCCTCGCCTGCTCCCATCAGGCTGTTCAGCAAGTTTCCTGCCAAAACCGCCAATTTCGTGAGGACATTTTGCAAAGACAAAGGTCAGTCGCACAGTCTTAGCTTACTCACCTAGGAGGCCACCGTATGACGGAGATTGTTTGGGTGGAATGCCAAAGAAAAGCTGTCCTATTCTGTCGAGGTACTGCAGATGCCCAGAGATTAGACAATATTTTAACAATGTTGTAAACATGAATGGGGTATTGCGCGGTAAATTCATATCAACAACTGCCCTGAATTTGAGCATTTTCCCTAGCGAAGGCCCAATAATCACATCTGTCAAAGATGTTCCGAATTATTCTGCGGTGTGAGGTATGTTGTGTTCCCCCCCCCCCCCCCCCCCCCTCCTCCTCTTATCTGCTTGTCATAAATGTTAAGCCTGTTCAATATTTCCGATTGCAAATCTTCGTGTGCAGATAGCCTAGCATCTTTTATTTAGTTTTCATGGTATTTTGCAGCAGTCTGGAGTCCCTGTGTTACCATGCTACATTCCCCTCCAAAAGTATTGAAACGGCAAGGTCAATTCCTTTGTTTGTGTTGTACACTGAAGACATTTGGGTTTCAGATCAAAAGATGAATATGAGAGAAAAGTTCTGAATTCTAGCTTTTATTTCATGGTATTTACATCGAGATGTGTTAAAAAAAAACTCAGGACAGAGCACCTTTTTGTTTGAAGCCACCCACTTTTTAAGTGAGCAAAAGTATTGGAAAAGACATGATTACATTAACTTAAAGTGAATAACATTTAATATTTGATGTCATAACCCCTACTTACAATAACTGCATCAAGCCCGTGATCCATTGACTTCACCAGACTGTTGCATTCTTCATTTGAAATGCTTTTCCAGGCCTTTACTGCAGCTTCTTTTAGTTCTGGTTTGTTTCTGGGGGTTTCTGAAAATTATGTAATTAGGTAAAATGCATGCTCGACTGACCTGGTGTCAAACTCAAGGCCCGGGGGCCACATCCAGCCCGCCACATCAATTTATGTGGCTCGCGAGGGGCAAATCAAGTGCGTCGACTTCATGTTTCTTGCTAAAATAACAACATTGCAAATGGTCTTCCCTTTTATATAACGTTGATTGCAAACATTTTTGTTACCAATCCCCATTTCAAAATAAACAGAATTAACAACTTTTTACTGGCTTCTGGTTTCAAATATAGTTATTCAGCGATTTTTTTGTGTGTATATGTAATAACGTGAGGCAATTGTGCATTTACTGTATATGTGTTCGCGCTCATGACGGGCCTCCGATGGAAACCATAACTACGATGTGGCCCGCAGCAAAAATGAGTTTGACACTCCTGTTCTACTGGGTTAAGGTCCGGTGATTGACTTGGCCAGTTTAAGACCTTCCACTTTTTCCCCCTCCTTTCTTGTGTTGGCAGTGTGTTTTGAGCAGTCATCCGCCATTTTGAGTAACAAGCGAAGTAACTCGTTACTTTTCCCGGGAAAGTAATTAGACTTCAGTTAGTTCTTCAATTGAACAATAGTTACTTTTGCATCATCAATGTCTCTCACCAAACAGTAATTTGTAGCTAGTGATTCAAACAAAGAGCAGTTCAAGTGTGCATTAGCATTTGACAGAGACCGCCCTTCTTTACAACGAATAGAAGAAAGCGATTGGGAAGAGATTGTTGATTTTACAAATGCACAGTGACGGTGCAGTACCATAAAAGTGCAAAGAAATGCACAATTTCACTGTTGCCACACTATTTTTGTTATTTTCCTAAGTAAAAGTGTATTTGATTGTTGTTACTTTTTATTTAAACATTAAGAATACAGTTTTACTGGCATGTTAAACAAGCAATACATTGTGGGTTAATTATTCTTTCCGAGTGCGCGATCATCAATCGGTCATGGAGGGTAAGGACTGACTCACCGAAGGACTTAGAATACTTAGAATGCTTAAATAATATTTTCAATGAAAAGTGAGAACTCTCAACTTCGTCTGTGAGCTGGTTGAACGCGCTGCACAGCTGACGTCACGTAGTAAGAAAAAAGGTTTTCTCGCTCTTCGCATCAAGATTACTGTGGTGGGAGCAATGGTGTGTGTCACTCACTTTCAAAAGCATTTCAAATGAAGAACGCAACAGTCTGGTGAAGTCAAAGGGTCGCAGGGTTGATGCAGTAATTGCAAGTGTTATCCCACCAAATATTAAATGTTATTCATTTTAAGTTTATGTAATCATGTCGGTTCCAATACTTTTGCTCAAACAAAAGGTGCTCTGTCCTGAGTTGTTTAACACATCTCGATGTAAATGCCATGAAATAAAAGCTGGAATTCTGAACTTTTGTCTCATATTTATCTTTTGATCTGAAACCCAAATGTCTTCAGTATACAACAAAAACAAAGGAATTGACCCTGCCATTCCAATACTTTGGAGGGGACTGTACATCTCAAAAGTCAGTCTAGATAGTATGACAGAGTTCTGGGTTGGGGGAGGAGACATACAATTGTCCTTGTGTGTGGTGTGCTGTGTTGGTCATCTTGAGTACACCACACACGATAAGAGCAGTAAGAAGCCCTTTTTTTTTCCCCCCCGTCATGTGTTAAAATCAGTTAAGATGTTTGTTATTACTAATGGCTCAAATGTCTCCCTAAGGTAAGGAAGGCAAGGAGTTAAATAAACGAGAAGGATGTGGAAGCACTCACCTCATTGTACATGGGGTCCCTCTTCAAGGAAGGTTGATATTGCTCACATAACACTGTGAAAACTGTTAATTTACCCCTGAAAAGACAGAAACATGATGAGATGCAGACTTTTCGATACAGCCGTTATAAGACAAGAGGTTGTTTTAATGTGTTTACTCACCCATCCACTGCCAGCAGCAGAAACCAGATAAAGTTAAGGAGGGGCTGAACAAATGGAGGACCCCTCTCTATGGACGGGTGTTTCTCTGTGTACGTGCTGAACACCACAGAAGCGCTGTTTTTGTTCTTTAGGCAGAGGAACCTGTCAGATCGGAAGGTTGGTAAACAATGTCTGCTTGTATACACTTTTTCTTCCACTTTATATATTTCTTCAACCATATTGTCGAAGTGCACTCACTGTAGGACTGCCTGGGCCACAAACATGTCAACCTCGCTGCGGTAACCTCGGGAGGACGAATACTCCACCAGCATCTGTGCACAGCCCTCCCCGTCGGACGAATGTAGGAAGTGGTAACGAGATTCGCTGTAGTTTTGCTCTAGAAAGTATTTATATGATTTCAGTTGCTATTCTTGGACTGGTTGTGGTTGTTGTTTTTTTTTCATACAATCAACAATTTAACTTTTTACTTCATTACATCTGAAGTACCTTTCCACAAGGTGACAGCCAGCAGCTGGTGTAGCTTCGGGTTCCCCAACTTGCCAGAGCCTCCCGTGGACCATTTCAAGGCTCTAGACACGAACGCTACTCTTTCCGGAGAGTTCTGATCCATGTGACTGAACAGCTTGGCCAGGCTTTCTGCTCGACAAACGCGCAAGCATCATCGACGACCGAACATACGATAGAATGTCTCCATTTGAAGCTCCTTGGGATCACTCACCTAATATATCCTCTTCCACTTTGCGGTCTGACTTCTCCAGCACCTCAAGCACCAGCATGGACAGATCTGCGGCACTGTTTTGCTACAGAGTGAAGCATAGCGGACTGAAATTACCACATTTCCTCATACAGTCTCCAGGGCCTTCTTACTCAACTGCAGAAAGTACAAAGCGTCTATTAGGGTACCGTCCGTATTTCTACAAATGTTTTAAAAATAACTTTCCTCAACTGCAGACAGTAACTGGCATATGTTAGGGGTAAGAGGTTTATTACAGTAGAATGGAAGCCTGTATTTGTACAAATACATTTTTAAAGAACATATTAGGGCTGTCACTACCAAATATTTTTAGAATGAATTTTTCCATCAAAAAATTTTTGAATTTTGCATGAAGGTTTATTGCAAAATAATTTTTGCCCCAATTACTGTTTATTAATAGATGATTTTTCTTCATTTGGTACTGTCTAATGATGTAACAACAATTAAGCAATATCAGAAAGGAGGGAATGTTGTACTCGCTAACATTTTTTAAACTGAGAGCCACTTCTTGGGTACTGATTAATACTAAGTGCTACTAGTTTGATATACACGTCTGAGGCTGCTTCATGTCAACTACATGACAATTACAGGTTATTCATACTATGGCTGCAAATAACGATTATTTTCGTGATAAATTAAACTGACTACTATTTTTACCATAAATTGATTATGGTTCAGTTACTGGTTTGTTCCATAACGTCAGAAAATAGGGGAAAATGTTGATAATTGTTTTCCAAAGTAAAAACAGATGTTTGAAAATGTCTTATTTTGATTCAACATAAAAATAATCAGTCTGCTTTCACGAAGGACTACTTAAATCAGAGTATTTACTGGTGGAGGCTGAAATCAAAGGATTTGGACAATTTTAAGATAAACAATGGCTCTAAATGCTTAATTTGATGATCAAAATAGTTGATTAATTTCATGATCGATTGGGTGTCCATTAATCAATTCCTTTTGACAGCTCTAGAACATATTTCCTAATTTCGTTTACGCGTAAAGGCGTTTATTTACGCTATCAGAGTACCGGGCGACTATTGAGGTAAGGTATTGAGGCATTTTCCACAAATATGTTTTGTTAATTCAAACAAAATGAATCACACATTAAGTATTATTAATTCACATCTTCTGTTTAAGCGCTGATAAGGAAACATTGCGGTATCACTGAGTGTGTGTGTGTGTGTGTGTGTGTGTGTGTGTGTGTACACAACAAATATATATTGTATACAACCTCTATCACTTGCTGAAGGGTAGTATATTTCTTGGTACTTGTTTAATGAACTTTCGGTTTACCTTCCGCTACCTTTTCCTTCTCCTGACTTCAGCAAAGCCTGTTCGCTTTTTAGCCCATCACTGAGTCATACCGCAATATTTCCTTATCAGAGCAACAGAAGATGTGACATTTATCTGCTTGATGACCAGATGTCTGACAACATCAGCACCAATGCTTGGTGTGACGTGTGAAATGCAGCACTCCTGCCTCTGTTGATACTACCTCCAAAGGCGAACAATTGCTGGGACAGCATTTTTACAGATGCCATGTCTGTTCTGGAGGCAGTGTGTGTTATGGTAAAGACGTCACATGGCGGTCAGTCATAGTAAAGGTCATGTCTAGGGCGAGACATAATCATAAGCGATAATTCATTGTTTACTATTTGGTTGATTGTGGGGAATTGTTGTGGCTTAATCATGTATTTAAAACAAAAATTACCCCAAAAAAATGTATACTGTAGTTTGTGGACTAAAGAAGAACAAAATAAGATCAGCGTTGTCGTACTAGAGCGGCTCCAACTACGGGATGATTCTGATTCTGATCTATGGAAAGCTGAGCTACAGCCTGAGTGATCTTGTGAAGAATGCACTCATTTTGTACGGAGATAGGCAGACCACAAAACGGTGGTCAATGAGGGCATATTGTCCTCTGTAAAACCATCCTTATTGGATGATGCACTCAGAGAATGAATGAGCCGAGACCACTATTTCAGTTCCCGGGGCAATTACACGACAATTGCTATAATGACTTATCGTTCAATAAATAAAATTAACACAATAGTTTTTCCAGATTCGATGAATAGTCATTGTTGTCGTGACTCGGCAGCTCACATAGTGAGCTGAGGGAGAGTTGGACGGTTGTGTCATTAGCCGCTAGTTTCTCTGGTAGAATTTCAAAAGCACTTACCTGGTTATAGCTGAAGAAGAGTAGGGCGCCATTGTACATCAGCTCCCTGGCTTCGCTGTGTTTTGCCTGTGACATGTACCTGTTGATAAGCAGCAGAGTCACTATTACAAATATGTAGGGGATGAACAGTTTGTATAAGAAGCTCAAGATTAGCCCCTGCTGGTGTTCTCCTTGTGGCCCTCAAGAAAGGTTGACAATCATGCAATTTGTCAAGACCAAAATGTCTTTTGTCTAACATTAAGATGTGATTGGATTTCATGAAACCAAATGAGAATAAAATTGGGAGAACTGATCAATAATTGGGGCGGTGGCTGAGCTTCTCTCTCTCTCTCATGATGTGTGTGTGTGTGTGTGTGTATATATATATATATATATATATATATTTATATTTATTACACACGCGCGCACAGTTTAAATGTAAAGAGGTAGAGCATGTCAAGGTAGCACAGTCCAAACGGCTACCTGGCTAGCTAACAGCACATCTGGGGAGCAACCGCAAACTGCTTAAACGCTATTAATCTCAACATATAGTCTTTTTAAACGCATAACACATCATCGTATAACGACATAGCTGTCTTGTGGAGTAAGCCCAAACTGAGCTTTTGTTAGTGCCTAAACATGTAGCAACACTGCTAGCAAGCACTTCGCTAGAAGTCCATTTTAAGACCGAAGTTAACTGGCACTTCCGTTGTCCAAACAAACGGCCGGACCAACTAGGGTGGGCGGGGCCGTGGTCAAATCCCCCCAATCACATTCGGGTATGAAAGAAGTAAGGTTGACATGCAGAGAGGTCTGGAACACTGCAGGCCTCGAGGAGTCAACAACTGTAAACCAGGACGTTCCAGTCAAATCTTACCTAAAAAATAACGTCCTATACATCTGGTGTGCTTCATAGTAATCCCCCTTTTCCACGCTGGCTCGCAGTTTGCCTTCGACCCTCTGTACGCCTCCGCGGTTTCTGCCACTGGAGCACCTCAGTGTGCCCTGCTCCGACATCGTCGTAGCTCCGCAGCGGTGCTGACTAGCTGAGCGCTGAGCCGCCCGAATGTTGACAGCTAGAAACCGGAAGAAGCGAAACGAAGCTTGACGCTCTCCACTTGCCGTAGTGACCGGCAAAAACAGGCATATTTAATGCACCAGCATGAGACACACTAATAAGTGGCCAAACATTTGCACACGTACCAGTAATGATAAGATCAAATATGATTCCTTCATTTCATACCTTTATTTTCATGCGCTAAAAGTGTTTTGGGCAAGTCCCACACACTGCTCTGCTTACTACAGCGTGTGTAATAAGTGGTTAAATGATACTAAAGTTAACAAATAATAATAATACATAGCTTTGTTGTCCACAACAAGTTACTTGATAAAAGAAGTGATTTTGCTCATGCAGCAGAGGTGTGGACTCGAGTCACATGACTTGGACTCCAGTCAGACTCGAGTCGTGAATTTGATGACTTTAGACTAGACTTGACAATATGTTACAAGAGTTGCAACTCGACTTGGACTTGAACCCATTGATTCGAAAAGACTACTTTGACCAAAGCACTGACAAACCAAAATTCCTAGCTTTTCTTTCTACGGCTATATGTGTCACTTGTTGTTATACTACAGGAAAATGTGAAAAGTGACAACATAATGCTGTGGATCTCACTGGTTATTTAGCAGATCAAGGTGTATCAAGCTTTTATTGCTATAGTTAGTTCTTATTATCTTTAGACAGTTAATGCCCTGTTGGGCACGCTCTTGTAAAGGAATTGACCAAACACTATATACAGTAGTTCCCATTCCACTTCAGAGTGTAGGCTATTTTGTGCAGAGCTATTACATAAAATTCAGATTAAAAAAAAAAAAAAAAAGCATTTAAATTAGAAATTGTATTGTAACAAAACAGATTTTAGAAAAAGCCTAGGAAGTGAACACTTTTTCAAGGCACTGTATAGGTTGCAAAGTAAAATAAAATCATGAGAAGGAGGAAAATTGTATTCTGATTAAAAGCACAATCTAATTTGGCAGGAATTGTACACTTGCCAAAGGGTTCACAACACAGTTGCATTCCTTTTTTGTATTGTTATGCCTCTCTTGTCTTTTGTTTTTGCCTTACATCTTATATTATGTTGGCATCCATGTAGATGCCAAAGAATGAATTTCATCGCACAGGGGATACATGCACATGTAGTAGGGAACTACTGTTTTATATGATAAAATCTTACAAATAATTCCTCTTTGTTCATCTCCTATGCCAGTGACGTATAGTGGCAGGCAGAACAATGAAATGCTCTTCCACTGGATGACAGAGGGTACATAGCCACCTGTTGCCATTCATAAAACATAACAGTATAATAGCTGTGTGTTCAACAAAAGTAAACAGGCCCAGATTTCACACCGAGTCAGACCATTTGTGAGTAAACTGACACAAGATCATCGTTGTTTCAGTATATTTATAGTTTTTGCAACATTTCTCTTTTGTGGTGTTCCGTGAGAAACACTAATATACAGTACTGCAGTGATCATTAGGTGTGCATCAGGAAATTATCCAATTTCCCTGTCTTACTTGGTCTGTCTATAATATGCCAGCGACGTACAATGACAGGCAGAGCAATTAAGTTATCTTCCACTAGATGGCAGTAGGTGCATAATTAAAATCTGTGTATTCCCTTTTTGTGACATTTTTTTCCTCCTGTTTAAATATTTTTTCTCATGTTAAAACCGACACACTGCAATAAATGTTGGGAAAACTACAATGGTAGCGTAATTTACCAGTGCCCCAAAATTTTGGGAGATACGAGCCGCCATCGGCCAATTATTTTGTCATGACTTCAGAGCAATGACTTGAGTTATGAGTGTTCTTCAGATTTTCCACAGTTTAAGTGAAGTGGGGGGGAAACAATGGAGCAAGCAATTAGGGGAGAATTTAGTGAAATCTCAGTTCGCTAAATCAGTTTGAAACTTTTGCTTTTTTTCAGATAAATATTGCTTGGGTTCACAAACTATACTTCCTAACATCCACACAGAATGTTCAGTTATACTTTGTCTCACACAGCATAAGTGTCATTCGCTCTGCACGTCACATGTTTTAGTCAGCTAACTTGTTTTAATCCCAGTATTGCTCCCAAGAAAGTGCAAAGTGCAACCAAACACACCAAACTAAATTGTTCTTTTTTTTTAATATGGAAAATAACAAACTATTATATTTTAAATTTATAAAAACATAGTGATATAAGTTCATTGAATAGAATGTAAAGAATTGTAAACAGTTTGTTCATCATGATTTAACCCTTCAATTCAATTCATTGTGCTGCTCCTGGTGTGCTCGCCTTGGCCACCGGGGGCAGTATAGCACAGTCATTCAGACACAAAGAATAGTTTCACAACCACTGTGACATAGTAAACTGCTGTAATATTTTTCGACAGATATCAAAGAATATATGCCTGTGAGTATCGTGATATTGTCTGGCTACATGTGATGCTTTGTGTTCAAATCCCATTGGCATATTCCATGTGTGTTAGCGTGAAGTTAGCGTGGGCATTCTTAAGGCAAAGTTGTTGGGGTTTTTTTAATAAACAAAGTATAATTGACTTTGGTTGTGTTCAGTGTGACAGTCAAGTCCAACCGGGAGTGGCATTTAGTGGCTTGAGCAATTGTTCACCATCTGCCAAATTGCTGTTTATTGTGAAGTGAGTTGCGTTCAGGCGGGACGGTGGACGACTGGTTAGATCGTCAGCCTCACAGTTCTGAGGACCCGGGTTCAATCCCCGGCCCCGCCTGTGTGGAGTTTGCATGTTCTCCCCCTGCCTGCGTGGATTTTCTCCGGGCACTCCGTTTTCCTCCCACATCCCAAAAACATGCATTCATTGGAGACTCTAAATTGCCCGTAGGCATGACTGTGAGTGCGAATGGTTGTTTGTTTCTATGTGCCCTGCGATTGGCTGGCAACCAGTTCAGGGTGTACCCCGCCTCCTGCCCGATGACAGCTGGGATAGGCTCCAGCACGCCCGCGACCCTAGTGAGGAGAAGCAGCTCAGAAAATGGATGGATGGATGGATGGGCTCAGAAAATGGATGGATGGAGTTGCGTTCACTTCCACCATAAGTTTGCGCTCAATCGGCTCATATCTCGAAAAAAAGTCATACATCGGGTGATTCGGGTAGTCGTATCTCAAGGCACCGCAGTACTGTAGTTTGCTGACCTGTAGTACATTTAGATTACACTAGATGGAAGCAAATACCTTGGTTGCGAATGTCTGCTGTCATCCACATGAGTTCAAATCGCATTACCCACGCTTACAGTTTCGGGAAAATTCAATAGAACGAATAGTACATTGTGTGAAATGTGCGTTCATGACAATATGATGTGATAAAACTCACACGAGAGTGGCTGCAAATTGACGGGGGCGACGTTTTGGAGCATCCCATCACGTCGAGGAGGGTTTTCCGGTTAAAGTTTCCTTTGTCATCAGGAAGTAGCATCGGCCGGGCTGTCTGTCTGAGCTGTAATCTTCGCAGACAAAACACACAACTGGCGAGCATGATAAGTAAGAGTACTGACATATTTGATCCAACCGCGGCCACGGCGATAGCTCGTACGTCATCTAGGAAGACCACAGCGTGATAGACGTGAGCTGCTAGCTGGTAGTTAGCGGCAACGTGTTGTGGCACGGCATGCTAATAGTGCTCCGCTAATTTAGGTTGGATTAGCAAAACTATCATGGATGCCCAACCAGTTTCGTTTCAAATGGTGGTCAAGTGCATACATGTTGAGCTGTTGTTAATTTGACGTTGTTATGATACTTGTGCGTGTGTGTGGTGTCGTCTGCTTTGTCTTCTTGGGTTAGCCGGGGTTGACTCCCACCCGGACGAGCTAACAATAGCATAGCCAGTGTGTCTGTTTTGGTCAGTGACAGCTGTACGTTTGCCGATCGCCCATGACAAGTTTGGGCAGGCCTCCTGAAAACTGGAATCTGTAGAGCGCTATTGTTGTCAAAACTTTCATACCACAGCTATGATGGTTGATTGTTGCCCCCCACCACCACCACCGAATCAGTGTATTTCAGGACCAGTGGACCACCGCTATTCGCGGGAAATCGGGACTGATCCCGACCTCGAATCACGAATTTCCGCGAATAACTGACGCTACCCTAAAAGTGATTGTTGTTGCCTATTTTAATATCTTAAACCAAATATATATCACAAACTATAATCCCAAAACACTGTAATAATGTTTCAAACAATTACAAACTTCTTCAAACATTGCTGTACCATTAATATGTCAAATGTACTTCGACAAAATCATATAGCCATACTATGTATACGTAAATGACCTAAAATGTAGTAGATTGTAGCGAGAGAGGACTAAATGGGTCCGAAGAATTTAACCTTTCCTTCTGTATGCGCCTTACTCTAAATTATCAGCTATTATAAAACGTTATTTTCAAAGTCGGCTTGTAGCAAAATTGAGCTGTAGTGTGACCGTGACATTACAATTTCAATTTGTCCCTGCCATCGACCTCTATGATCCTGGTGTCCTCATAATGGTTGTTGGTGACTTTAATCTTGCGCCTCCCTCTCATCTACAAACAGCTTCACGCAACATGTATGTGCAGCAAGAGGGAATTAAACTTTGCACCTCCTGTATGCTAATGTAAAGGACGCTCTTGTATGTTTTAATTAGCAAATAATATTTTTAATTATTTAGGATTGAATTTTTAATTATTGCCTTTTATGTGTCATGTACAGCACTTTGTTACAGTTTTGGTTGTTGTTAAAGTGCGATTTAAATTAAGTGGAGTTAACAAATACAGTACTGTAAACAACTCACAGCTAAGCACGCACATACACAATCTACAGTACATGTATGTAGTCATCAACAGTTATGATGCTGAATTACTGTATCAGTGCAGTCCGGTGTAAAACAATGAACATTTGCCTGTACAGCAAAGTGCTGGAGTAACATTGATGGTGCCGACGTTCCGTGGGCGGCCTGTGCCGGTGGGAAAGTCCGTTGCTTTGTCGGCTCTACAATGGTTAGCACTTTGGTGTTTACTGATCCGAAACCGCGGGATCCATAGAGTGACAACACAAACCGGCAGTCGTAGATAGGTTTAACGATGTTCCGCTGCGCTGCTGTCGCGGATTCGACTTGTTTTGATGTAGTGTTTAGTTCTTTTTGTTTGGAGGAGCAAGTCTGGCTGGGAGCGGAGCGAGTGAGCAACAATACTCCGCCTTAAGTGGCATTTTTATTTATTTTTTTCTTGCTCTTTTTACTGCTGACAGTAACCCTTTGTTGTCTCAATTAAAGAGACACTACAACGCAATAAATATCATACATACAGTAAAGAATATGTTGCTATGAAAACAAAAAAATATATACTTTAAGACTTTTTGGCCTTGTTAGAGAAAATTGCGAACGGGCAAGTTTTTCTGCAAATAACAGACGATAGGTTCCTAAAAAATAATAATAATTCAGTGAATAGGTGAATTTTCAAATGCCAAACTGCAAATATGCGTGGTTCCACTGTACCCCGTTAATGAAATGGGTGTTGTTAAATAACATCCTAAAAATGGCTACTTCTCAAGAAAAGGTACAAAGTGTATCGTGGTTTATTGAAACAAAATTGGATAGGCGGGCTCAGCAAAACTATAGCATTAAATGGACTGCACTTGTATAGCGCTTTATGTACACTATCACAGTGCCTAAAGCGCTTTAGAAAGACTCACATTCACACACACGCATTCATACACCAATGGGCGACTGCTGCCATGCAAGGTGCTGTCAGGCCCACTGGGAGCAAATCAGGGTTCAATGAGACTTCGACATGCAGACAGTTGAAGCCGTGATTCGAACCAGCTACTGGACGACCCGCTCTACCTACTGAACCACAGCCGCCCAAAGTATTAAGTAAAACATCTAACGTCACGACCATCAAGTCGCATGGCACAAGAAATGTATGGAGGCAGGGACAATGTTGGCTAGAGGGAAGAGTGGACGACCAAATTACACGCACACAAAAAATGACCAAACAAATAACGAACTTCAATATGTACGACTAATTTTGTTATAATTTCCACAGATTTGGGTATTCATTTGCATATGTAATATATTTGTTACATTATAAAGAAACTTTATGGACACCCAGTAAATTGGATTGAAATAATCAATATAACATAAGTAATGCTTCGTTTTTCTTTCATATTCTTCAATAGGCATATTCGAAGTGCTGACCTACTGGAATGGGAGCGCGCCCCTTTAAGATAAAGTGAATCTGGTAAGTCTGATCCCTGCTCGTGACTCATCAAGCCAGAACCACACTCCTTATCTTGAAGCTCAAAATCGAAAATATGTTGCCGCACTTGTCTTTCCTTGTCTGCTTGTTGTCAATGTTGTGACGTCTGGGATATTTGGGTGTGGGCACGTCTGACTGTAATACACAGTTCTGAGAGTCTTGTGTTGCTGTGCAGAGAAAATTGAACGATGAGTTGCAAGATTCCTGTTTTGCGCCAATCAATTCCAATGAATAAGTTACAGTAGATGTTATACTGTAGAAGTCGCCACATTATGTAAGCGTATGCATGGTTCTCATCTGGAATATTCCATCCTTTTGTCCATTTTTTTTCTATAGAGTTAGCTGAATTTGAATTCGTCTTTCTTTAACTGAAAAGCAGAGTACACCCTGGACTGGTCCCCAGCCAATCGCAGGGCACATCGAGACAAACAACCATTCACTTTCACATCTATGGACAATTTAGAGTCTTCAATTAACTTCACATGCATGCTTTCCAAAATGTGGTAGGAAGCCGGAGTACATGAGAACATGAACATACAAACCTTCACACAGGGGGGCCCAAGCTGAGATTCAAACCAGGACCTCTTCACTGTGAAGCAGACAGCACATAAAAACACACATACACACAGAAGCTTTTCGAGCCTTTAACTGTATCACGACAATACTGTCAGTGTTGCTTGGGCAGAATTGTGCAGTAACTGTGTTACCATTCAAATATGTTTGCGCTGACATTTGATTGTGAGACAGCAGAGCTGCATATTTGTTTTCAGGCGCACTGTGCAGGAATCCCCACGAGGACCACAATGCAAGAGAACACATATTTGCATAGAGGCCAAGAGAGCGATCAACTCACAACAACGCAGCGGGTCTCCATTTTATCACCACAAATTGGACATGTGCCATCCAGTCACTCAGCCTGTGTCTGTTTTTGTTTTTCAAAATGGAAGATTTGATTAAGAGGATTCACGTCGTAGGCAATCATCTCAAGGGTATCAAGTTTTCATGACAGATTCACGGCGCAATCTGACGTTCAGTTTTTGATGTTAGCCAAAAGCTTCTCTTTGCCGCGGCGCCGTTGACATTTTCAGTGACAACTCGTCAGCGCATTCTGTCACACGTCATCTTTGTGAGGTAACAGGTCATTGGACATCTGTCCTATCGCCGCTTCACTTTCTAGAAATCTGTTCCCTGTCAGTGTAGGATGAAGCCTAGACTGAGAACATTTCAATGTAACAGCTCAGGGACTATTATTATAGTTGTAAACCTAATGCAGCCAACAAGCCAATGGAGTGACGCAAACAAGTAAAAACTGTCACGGCATTCTTTCAGTTACAGTACTTTTTAAGTCAAATACAAAAAAGTAACAAAGTAGCAAGACAGAATGGATCCCGAAGCATTTCATCATGTATTGCGCTATTATTACTATGTATGTGATCAGTAATTTTTGAATTACTGTCAGTAATTGTGAGTTTGCAAAAAACATATAAAGAATGCATATTATGCCTTTTTCCACAATTGAGAACAGTTCTCAGGTGTCTTGGTAATATGTCTGTGACATGCTTTTGTCAAACTATCCTAAGGATCAAGAATTATGAATAATTCAAATATGTATGGTACATTTTTAAACATATAGTACACACCGATCTTATTTGTAATGCAGCTGTTGCCTTAATATACCATGAATAACATGGCAGCGTGGTACAATATGATCATGAAGCTGTTTTTTGTTGCAGGTCTCTCTGCCACCCTGGCAATGCTGCAGCTACAAGCCGACAGTATGGAAGTCACCGGGGCGGGCGTCTCCACCCACAGCCCTCAGAGCGAGGCAGTGACCAGCGAGCTCCAGGACTTGTCCCTGCAGCCTGCTCCAAACGAGCTGCGGCTGCAGGAACGCAAGAATGGTGAGTATACCAGAAAAGGTGAACAATATTTTTTGTTTTCTAATTCCACACACAGGTTTTCCTTTGGTGTCTTCAAAGAATGACTCATTTTATTTATTTTATTTTAGCGATTAACTTCTCTTGACACTAGTGTGACAGTTGAGAATGGTAACATGTTGCATAAAACATTTGCTGTAGCATTACTAAACGTGGTGGTGTGTATGTATGAGCCTGGATTTCCTAAGGGAAGAATTGTTTTGAAGTTTGAACAGCTTGGAAGTCAACCAGGGTTACAGGACTTACTGTCTGTTGTTCAACTTCCACGGTTCTACGTTATTATGCCTATAAGGACTGCGGGCCTTAAAAGCTGCATTTAGAATCACCTATAGTTATGTTTACTTGAGACATTGCAATGGATAACGTTATTTTTTACTTAAGCTCTGTCTTTCTTTCAAATGTGTTCAGTGTTACAGAGAACATGGTATACAGTATCATGTTTAGGTAGAATAGAAAGTGGGGAGAAATAATGATGCCAGAACCAAAAGATAAATGTCATTGTGTTTGTACAGCTCGTTAATTTGTTAGTGGACAGTTTACCTCAGCATAGAGATTGTTTAAAGATGAGTAAGAAGCTTTGTGTAAGCATGTGAGTGCAAGAGTGAGGTCATTGGGATGAAGGGAGTAAAGACACCGCTGTACCTAATTGGCTTGTTTCTCTGGACCTCCTGTTACTGTGGCTGGGAGTGCAACAGAATTTAACTCAGCTGAGTGAGACATCCACACACATCTTTGAGTTTTAAGTCTTTCACACAGATATCCCTCAAAACTGCCGTTATAGCTGTAACAGACTCCCGTCGCAGGCATTTGTCTGCCTTTGGCCCACAGAGAACCCAGCGAACTATGTGTACTTGCACATAGCGCCACAACATCCCAATCGGAGAATAAGATTTGTTATGTATAAAACAGGACAGAGTAAGGGAGTGTCAGTCGGTGTTAAGCGTCACACCTCATTGCAGACTTTCCTAAAGCAGGCTACACGCAGAGGGTTTTTTAACATCTTAACCATTTTTTTAAATGAAACACTGCACACATGACGAGGAAAAAAATCAGCAAGTTTGTTCTTACTGCTCTGATAGCATGTGATGTACACTCAACAAAGTCACACATACATATATATCTCCACTGACGATGTTGTAGTAGGCGGCACGGTGGCCGACTGGTTAGAGCGTCAGCCTCACAGTCTGAGGACCCGGGTTCAATCCCTGGCCCCGCCTGTGTGGAGTTTGCATGTTCTCCCCGTGCCTGCGTGGGTTTTCTCCGGGCACTCCGGTTTCCTCCCACATCCCAAAAACATGCATTAATTGGAGACTCTAAATTGCCCGTAGGCATGACTGTGAGTGCGAATGGTTGTTTGTTCCTATGTGCCCTGCGATTGGCTGCCAACCAGTTCAGGGTGTACCCTGCCGCCTGCCCAATGACAGCTGGGATAGGCTCCAGCACGCCCGCAACCCTAGTGAGGAGAAGCAGCTCAGAAAATGGATGGATGGATGGATGGATGTTGTAGTAGTCGTGCCAAGACTGACCTGTGAGAGGCAGCATGGTACAAAAGGGCATCTAGCCTGCAGGATAATGCCAAGAAGAAGAAACAATATTTGTAGAAGAAGAAGCCAGGCTCATTTTTTTCGCAAAATTGTTTGGAAACTTTTGGGTTTAGTTTTGTTCAACCTCACAATCACATAGTCCGTGATTAGGTCGAACTTTGTCTTGACCACACAAATAAGATTATGTGATCATAAATACTGAACGTTTAACATTTTCAGTTGTCAGCCCCAGCTGGTTTCCGAGCAGATCGGAGAGTAAAAATCACCCTTAATTGCATCTCACACCACAGTATAATGGCTCAGGATAATCTTTCAGAGAAATCCCATAATATGGCTTTTGCTGACTTGATTCAGGAGAAAGGAAAAATGCTCAAATTAGGCCAAATCATCGGTGTGTGTGTGTGTACACAGTTTTACACACAAAAGGCGTTTCCCGCTCTGTACGACTCTTTTACCCCCCCCCTCCCGATGACGGGCTTAACTTTGTGCCCCAATTCTGAGTCTTTGCTGTTCAAACACAGAACAGCAACATAGGAAAAAGGTACATTTTAGGTTTTAGGTTCACAGTGAAATGTTTCATTGACATATCAGTGTTTCTTAATGGTATTTACAGTAAAAAAATAAATAAAAAAAAACCTCTCTGTTTGTTGTATGTTAATTCTCTGTCATCAAAAAGCAAATAAAATAATCAACTCCCCTTGATGGTCCCTTACTATCGTGCTTAGGATGTTTGCATTTTCCTATATCCCACCACAGCTTTCTCTAATGTACTGCCACCTATTGGTTTGGAGTTCTTTGATGAATCAAGTCTTCATGCTTGACTGTTGAAGATACAAAATCTAAGTTAAAACATTTCATGTATGATAGCATTTGTATGTCCCCAACAAAATCGCTTAAGCCTTTACTTTGCATCAAGTTGATCAGCATCATTTTCATCTGAATGCAAGGCTCAAAATGCACTCTGGCTGGTGCAGAACATGTCTCCATGGTCTTTCTGCATAGGTCCAGATTTGACTGCACATACCTGCACTCATGAGTCTGCTCTTGTTCCCAGCAGAGTGGAGACACAGTTGTTTGAAGTATTGTCAATGTGTCTTTAAAACGATTGCGCAAGGCTAGATTAGTAAATGATTTACCACATTTTGGGAGTTCCAACGGTGGCGAATCCATCCACAATTACTCAAGACGACTGAAATGTGGGAAACCTTTGATCTGTGAATGCAGATTGGGACATTTAATAAACATTTTACCACAATGTTGATATCAAAGGAATGTCCTGGGGTCACATTACCACACAGATAGCCTCTGGGTACCACTCACAATGTTGAAGTGCCTCTGTTCTTGTTGGCCTATTTATTACTTTGTTCTAGCAGCACGAAGCAGACTTGTTACAGCAAGCGGTCCTGCAAGTAATCACGCCTGAAGATGCTTTAAGGCATGTGCGCATGCGTACTGTAGTGTTTTCTGGGAGACAAAGCGGAACGCCCCCATAATGCTTATCAAAGCTTTATATCGCACACGAAGTTATGCAATTGCATTTAGGGCAGAGGGTTCCTTCCTTAGTAATAAATAGGCTTCACAATTAATTGTGTGTGTCTATAGACATAGGTGACATGTTTTCCAGGAAGAGGATCAGGCACAATTATAGGTTATATATGTGCATATGTGTTTGTCTGTGATTCAACAAGAAGAGGGCTGATAAACAGTTCCCGTTTCCCATGAACTAACAGTCAATTTACTGTGATGACAACGTGTTTGCAATAATTACCAACCAAGTTTGACAACCTTTTTAGTGTGTAGGACTGCATGCTCGCTGCACAGCAACGCTATAAGAAGGACGTGCAGGAAGAGAACAGGGGCGGGGTGTCTGAAATGTCACTATTGCATAACTGCGCAGAGGGAACAGAAAGAAAGTGAGGGAAAATGAAAAGCAAGAAAGTGTGTAAGTCAGTGGTATCAGGCTTCCCCCCCCCTCCTAAAGTGACAACCAAATATTGTGTTTCTCTTTCTTTGTAAATGGCAATGCACAGAAACGTGAACGAAAAAGTTGAAGCTCTTGAGAGATGGAAACTAATGGGTGGATCTTGTCATGCACTCCAACACACGCCCTCTCTGCCGGGGCATGCGCTCACTTGTAGACAGTCCACAGAAAGGGAATGTGAGGCACAACCTGTGGAGTTACTGGCTGCTGCGTTTTGTGACTTCTCTGCACCTCTCTACTGCTGTAGCTGTGCATGTTTTTTATTTTTATTTTTCATTTCTTTCTTTTTACTCTGCACAATGTTTACATTGCCTGTGCTGGAAGTATGAAGCACTAATCTTTCCCGGCGGGTGACGCTTCCTTTCGGGATGGTCCAGAGGGAAATGACTATCCTGTCAGGTAATGTCAATGACAGCTATTTATCTTGTAAATGATAGAAATGCCGGAAAAGTCAATCAGCAGAAACTAATTTGAATCACATTGCTTAGTACGGTGTGGTGACTGTGCTTGCATGCATGTAATGACTTTGTGCCTTGTTTGTTTAATAACCAGTGAATAGTTTTTTGTATTCTTTTTTTGTGGTTACAATGTATTATACTGTAAGCCAAGTATGTGACTCAATGATTTCCCTCAGAACAGATTGTTCCAGTTTACAATACAGCCTATGCTGTGATTTGATATTTTAATTTCCTCTTCCCATGTGCCACCACTGCCATAAAGAAGGCCTAACGTTTCATTTTGGATCCTTAATAACATTGTTCTCTGGCATTTACATGAGCTACAACCAGTGCAGAGGCTCTCAGTTCTGCCTGCACTGGCAAGACGCAGGGAGGACTTGATGTTGAAATTCTATCAGTGTTTGCTCTTTAGCCCACATCATCCTGGCATGTAAACAAAGACTGATACAGATCGCATCCCTTCTCCCCGCCCTTCGTATAACGACAATAGATACAGTAGGGCTAGCCTACATGGGGATCTTATGTAATTAAGGCTGGGTTGTGGCGGATAGGAAGCTAAAGCGGTTTTCATCCTCGCACACAAAAATAAAATTGCAAACAGCATCATGCTGGTGTCTGAAGAGCGTTAGATTCTTCAGTGAGATTTGTAGCTTGGACAAAACCAGTCCTGCACAGCGGCATTTTAGGGAAACATTGTTATGTAACAGATGGGGAGGCTGCCAATAGTGGAGGGCCACACAGCACTTCGTCAGACTTGAGAGGGAAGAACAGGTTTGGAAAATAGTTCCATATCTTGACAAAAGATGATCTGGCATGACAAGAAATGTTACGAGTTGCATTAATAGAGACCAGTCTTTACCTATGACTACTAAAAAGATTTGGTGAAGGTTTAAGTGCAAAGACATCAAACCCTTCCAGCTGCTGTGTCCTTACTTCACTGCCAAGGTGGGATAATAATCTACACAGTGGAACATCTGACGTTGAACACCTCTGAGGTCATACAATTTGGAATTATACCAAAATATTTGCACTAAAGTTTGAACAGCAACTGTGCATTAATTTCACCCAAGACCTTAGTGTACTTCAAAGGACTCTAGTTCAATTGTTAGCATTGTGCCTTTTTATTTATTTTTTTTAAAATTTATTATTATTATTATTTTTAGGCTTTTGTCCAATATCACCATGTGTAAAGTGTTTTATTGTTTGTACATTACATTACAGTGTTTAACTTCTTTTCACACTTATGGGACAGTTAAAAATATCAAAAGTGAGATGTGTTAGATGTTAGGTGCATCTGCAAGATATGACACGTTTGCATGATGGCAAGTTAAGGCTAAGCTTTTTTTTAACTTTAAACATCAACAGTGGTTAACTTATGTTTACACTTGTCCTCCAACAGCATGACAATTGGTATCTTCTGACATCCCATTATGACACTAAAGCAGCTTTCACACTGGCCATTTAAGATGTTTTTTTCAAGGCTTTTAACTGTCATTTTACCCTGGCTCCCATTGTAGTATTGTAGACGTATCAGAGACGGAAAGCAAGTGTGAAGTGTTAACACCTGAGATTCACTGTCCCTGCCCCTCTGTGTTAAAAGCAGTTGTCACTGTTGCGCTGACGTCGCCATACAGCTAATTAACAGAATCAGAATCAGAATCATCTTTATTTGCCAAGTATGTCCAAAACACACAAGGAATTTGTCTCCGGTAGTTGGAGCCGCTCTAGTACAACAGACAGTCAATTTACAGAACACTTTGAAGACATAAAGACATTGACAAAAAACAACAACAAACAACAATTGTCCAAAAAGATGCAGAGTCCTCAGTTCGAATGACTAATATCGCAATAGTCCGGTGCAATGACCATTGTGCAAAGGGCACTGACTGGAGGGGAGAGCAAAATAAATCCTGGGTACTGTTAATGCTTCTGATGCACCAATTTGTCATCAAGTCAATGTGAAAGTGGCTTGAAGGAATTTGAACAACTGCACTCAGAAGGACAGTATGTAGCAAGATCTACGTTGTTGTATGATAACTGTACATATTTACGCAACAGTATCCCACCCCCAACATACACAGTCTTGCACCCTGACTCTCAGCTGATTCATAGCTCCTGTCATTTTTGGTACAAAGACATGCACCTATAAGCTTTGCCAGCCTTCCTGTCCTGACAGTGTAGTATTTCAACACACACTTATACACATACAATACACATACTTCATCACATTTTGATTTGCGATACCAAAGAAATTGTTGTTAGATAATGAGAATTGAGGGACGAGACCAGATCAGATCTTTTGCCTACAGCTTGAGAAAAGCACTGTATCGCACCATAGATCTGCTCCTAGCAACAGGAGCAATGGTGAATGCACACCCACAGACACAAGCCCACTCATGCCACTGAGAAATAACGCACTCACACACTTTTAACATATGCCTGAGGGCTTGCAGGTTCACAAAGTGTTAAATCATGCCACATCAAATGCAGACAACTTTAAAAAAAAATATGTAGAAATATTAATGATCGTTCAAGTGTTTGACCAAAAGAAACAAAGACTTAAGGATGTCACATTTGACTTGCATATCTTGTATAACAAAAGTTATTATTATCAATAGCACACCCACTGGATAATTTGTGTAATTAACTACTTGTCTGGGCAAGTATTTAAAAAGATATGTTTCAGCCCTCCTAAAAATGTTGGGCCACACCTCTGTGGCCTTTTAACCTCTGACTGGCGCTCTCCATCTTTTTGGGTCAGCTTCTCAACAAATCCCTCAACAGTTTTCTTCTTTGTTGTTTACTGATGGTTGATTAAACAGCTTTTTGGTGCATTACTGCAACTTATTGGCAGTTTAAAACAGGCTTCATTGGCAAAGGTACCAATAAATTGTTCACGGGGGTGTAGTCAGTCATTTGGGAGCCCAAGGCAAACCTAGTCATGGAGCCCTCCATATCCATGTACTGCAAACATTTTGAATATTGTTTATCATGAACTAAACAGTGTGAATTTGAGAAAATGCTCCCGTTTCTTGCATTAAATAAAGTCCTTAAAATCCTTCTTGGGTATTATTTTCTAACAAGTAGATGACCGCTTTTACTTGAATGGATAACATTTAATGTACGGTACTTTAACATTTAATATAGTTTACCATTTCTACTTCTTTAATGCTCAGCTTTGTGATGAAAAGCATCTCTCATGTCACCCCACTTCATCTTGCTACTGCACCTGGCAAGAGTGTCTGCTTCTTGCATTTGTCGGTTACGCACATTTGATATCACCATGAAAAAGGTTGAAACCTTAGGCACATTTTGATTTAAACCAAAAATAAAAAATCCTCTCACCTTTGCCTCTTCTCCACGGCACTGGGACAACGCCACTTCATTTTCTTCACAACGCACCAACAAGTTTGTTTTGCTAATTGCTACCCTCTTTCTGAATCAAGTTCGCACATAAGCAGTAAGAAGCTGGACTAGTGCATTGCATGAGAAGGGAAAGCTCCCCCAGCTCGAGAAATGATCATGATAGATTAAGCCTTTACTTGTGTTTTTAAGTATGTGAATTAAGACTAAAACAATTGCTTTGAATTGAAGAATACTTCATTAATCTAATTTTATGTGATGTTTCATGGCCCCTGGTAAACTCAGGGGCCCAGGCCTTACGGTAAGTCCATCTCTGGCTATTCCTTATAAAGGGTTATTTTGCAATATACCCAGTCTCTAAGTTTCTGAGAATTATCAGGTAACACATGCGCGCGCACACACACAGACACACACACACACACACACACAGTGTCCTGTAACGACCAGTGTTTGACTCTAGAAGAACTTTACATCTCACCTTTAACACAAAAATAGAAAGGTGTGCTTGTATTAAAGGTCTGTGTCTAATTATGATCTGGTCATTTGGTTCAGTGGTCCAAGTCAGTGCAAAGTTTTTTATTAGATGTTAAGGGCAGGAATAGAAGATTGAAGGACTGCAAAGACCAACTTGAAGAAAAATAAGACAAAGAACGCACACAGAGTGTCAAAGAGACTTTGTCAGGCCAGACCAAAAACCTTCTCTCTGTCAAAACAGATGCAACACTCTTTTAAACTGTGTATAATTTACTTCTCGCAATAGGGCTAATTGGCTGTACCCACCTTTCTCTGACCTCAGTCTGTTTTAGTTGGACTGAATTGGAAACCAATGGCGAAGGAGGAAAAATCATCAGCAAAGTTTCCTTGACAAGTAGGGCAGGAGGTTAGGGGGTTTGGTACAATGAAAATTACTTTCAGATGTTGGAATTATGTAACAGCTTCTTACAACGCCATCATCACTGAAACACGTCACTTCTTGCCCTGCTGCTGCGTTCAATCTCTTGTAGACCCTTTCTTTCTTTCTTTCTTTCTTTCTTTCTTTCTGAATTTCCCATGTGCTCACAACAGCTTAATCTTCTTCAGTCCTTTCTGGTGTACAGTGAAGGTTCATGTTATTACATAGTAGCAGCTGCCAGCTGGCCTACGCCTCTGGAGTTCATTCAGGGCTAGTGCTTTTATAGACCTCTGCAGTGTCCTTCAACAGTGTACAATTAGACCTCAGTTGGACTGCTTTTATGGATGAGATGTGACAAAGTGGAGGGTGCAACTGCAGCCTGCTTAACAAAGAACCCTTAAACTTTCCAAGACCCAACAAAAATTACCAGTACTCGGGTGGCTTCAATCGCCCAGTGTTCTTTGTGTTTTTGTATCGCAAAGGGATACGTTGGACTTTGTGTCGTTCATCAACCACAGATATTATTTGTGAAAAGAACAGTGGTCACAGTTTTATTTGGATCATGTTCACATCTGGTGCATTCATCTACCATTCCAGCATTCAAACGTACGTATTGTTTTTCCTAAGGGTCCAAGTATAGGTAAAACTAACGTTCCCACTAGGTAGATCATCTACAGTCTTAGATGTGCTGCCTTGAGCAGTAATGTCATGTCGGATAATTGTGATTGTCTGACTATGCGTTTCTTATTTACTTAGTTGATTACTTTAAGATACATCTACCTCTAATAAGATGTTTTAAAATAACATGCTTTTTCAGTCTATGAAAACAAATAATTAAAGGCTTTACTATTTAAATCAGTATGTAAATCAGCACAGCATTGGAATTTAATTATCTTTGGGCATATTAGGAGGGGCTTGTAATAAGATGTGAATAATTTAGCACTAACCCTACTCAGCTTCATTTTCATCATACTTGTCAAAATGATAACAAAATCCTGCATTTTTATATCATTGAGCTTGCAGAAATCTTCATCTTGGTAATGTTTCACTGTGCCTGGAGGTTACAGGCCATGAGGGACTTTCCGCGCCACATCGAGAGCATCATAAATAGTGCTCCTTGTTAGTAATAGTTGAATGAAAAGTGACAGAAACAAGATCTCGTTGGATGAAAATGTGTTTACAATTATAATAAAGTGACAATCCTTAATAAATCTTGAATTGAAAAATCTGTCATTGTTCTTGTGCAATTGAAATAATGAGGGAGTAAGAAATTACAGAACTGCTATTGGCTGGCGGCCAGTCCAAGGTGTACTCCGCTTCTCACCTAAAGTTAGCTGGGATAGGCTTTAGCTCACCCATGAATGACCCTCATGAGGAAAAGTGGCATGGAAAATGGATGACTGTATGGAATTACAGCATTCATCTAATATCTTCAGATTCACTTGGCTTCATTTGCAAAAGCACAAGGATTTGACTCAATGGCTTTGGCAGTACGTTTACCTCTTCCAGTACAAAAATGGATTGAGTACAGTTTATTGTTTTTATTTTATTTTCAGTTTATTGTTCAGTTTACATTTGCGTGTCTTATTCAACGCTTGGTCGAGTATACAGTATGTTCTGCATCTGACCACAGCGAGGCAGGCACATTCCCTTGTATTAGGCATCCTGTTTCCAAAATGGCCACTTTTCCTTCAAGTAGTACAGTTTGCTGTCTTCTTGTTCACCCTGGTGTGGATAGGCTCTATAATTTGTTTCTTCTCAGTTGAGAAATGTCAGTAGGTCAACAATAAGAAATCCCAAGTTTGACGTGTTGGGTCACAACCAAATGCAAACACTGCTGGTAAATTCCACAGCAGACCCAGAGGGGGTGAACCAGGAAATAAAGGAGAAAAACACCTTCTGTTTTGCCTGCTGGAATGTTAATAGCTGGTGCGACCGAGGGTAGACTGATACTTGGCCTGCCTATTGTTTTGGTACTGTTAATGGTTTTGTTGTTGTTGTTGTTGTTGTTGTTGTTTTGCCAGGCATCCCATTCTTCATCACTAAGCCAAGTGTTTATTTGGAAGTCTTCCTTTTAACAAGGAACTAAAAAAGGACTGGAGTAGAGTGCAACCTCTGATGTTGAACACAAGCCATTATTCAACCTCATTATATTTTGAAAAATTGCTCATATAGAAAATAATAGAAGTTGAATTAATTTGTTGCTGACTTAAACTGTCACCATCATAAAACCTTAAAACTCTACAGGCAATGGTTTAAGAATTGTGCTCAAATTCTGTATTGTACAACATTCGACTGAGATACATATTAGTATTACAGCATTGTCTTTCTGTCTCAATATCTGCATACAAATTGATGCATATTCTATCATTTAGTCATATAATGTATAATTATGTGAGTGTAAGATTCAATTTGTAGGTAATGAAGACTCGCTCCCTCTCATGACAACTCACATAGGCGCACTTTGGACTATCCCCCAGATTTCTGGCCACTATTTAATGCAAAGTCATTTAAGGCATACACAAAAGTCCTCAGAGTTGTCACATAGACTAAAATGCACATAAACAAGCACTGTGACGAAAACAAGTTTTAGTTGTAGCCTGGAAAATATTTCTTATAAATATATTTCTTCTCATCTTCACTGATAGTCGCTGCATGGATAATCTGTCCTCTGCAGGCCAAGTGAAAACATGATCCTCTGCTATTTATGGACAGACATTCCCAGTTAGACTTTTACATTTCTGACACTTCCCCCCCCCTTAGGGTCTGTGTACAGTTGGGTTGAACCACGCTTGCTTAGTCTTGTTTATAAGTGATTACTGGATGAGTTGGGTTTACTACATTGCGTAAGCTTTTCTATATCGTGCTTGTAAAAAAAATAATAATAATAAATTTTTTAAAAAAATGAATCTAAAATGCACGTGAAGTGGTGGACAAAACGGGATAATGTTCAGAATAGTTTAAGGTTCCGTGATACCTAATCTTATCAACCTTTGACTATTTGCCAAGGAATTATAAAGCAATGAGTCACTTATCCCACTAAACCCAGGTTGTAGTAGTAGGCTGTTTTTTCCTCAGCTTTGAATTATTCTTTTAGTTCTTCATTTTTAAGTTTATCTCTACAAATTAAAACCACTACTACATATTATTTGCCATGTTAAGATACCGCTATTCTTAAGACTTAACTCCCTACCGGTCAAGGTTAAAATGACCTTCTGAAAGTTGTTGGAGAGGCGTTGCTGTTCGTTTACACATCCACAGGAAGTCTGACAGACAGTACCATATTTCTACTTTTATTTCAAAAAATGTCTTTCAATGAAGGGTAAATAAAGAGCTAGATAAGAATGTCCAAGGCAAAATAGTTTTCATGGAATGTTCTCAAAGTCGAACTATGATAGCTCTTGCCACATCCAACTGTAAATGTTGTGACTAATTGTCTTCAAACTACAAATAAACACGGCCTACATTTTTTGCTCTGGTGTCTTGTACACAACTTGACTGGTTTGCCTGATGAGAGCAGGCCTATTACAGTCATCTCTGAGGTCTTTTTCTACATTTCAGTGTTTAAATTCAAGGTCAGTATTCAGTCCTGTATTTTAAACCATCCATCCATCCATTCTCTGAGCCGCTTATCCTCACAAGGGCGTGCCAGAGCCTATCCCAGCTATCGTCGGGCAGGAGGCGGGGTACACCCTGAACTGGTTGCCAGCCAATCGCAGATATTTTAAAACAATTTAAAGATATACCAGTAATATTCTCAACCATTGTGAAACAACGTAACTTACTTCTCACACAGCTATTGCCACCTTTCTAACTGCACAGTAAGGACTCAGATTGTTACTACTCATAGAGATCCACCATTCTGCAAGGCCATGCAGCTGAGCAGGACAGGTTTAAAAATAAATAAATAAAGGATTGTTTATTTGTTGTTTATACTCTGAGCATTGCTACTCTGACTTTATTTGGGCCTGTTGGGTTTCCCCTTCCAAATAGTACCATGAGAAACTGGGAAAACCGCACGGGATTGAACCATAAATCAGTATGAGATACTCAAACAACAACAAAGAAAGAGAATGACAACTGCTGGTTATTCTTTAGTCAAGCAGATTCATCATTGCCTTGTCTTTGAGTTTTCAAAAGGATCGCATTAACATTTGAAGATATCTGGCGAGAAAGAACAAAACAAACACACATGCTAACGTTAGCTTACCCTGTCCTGTACAGTCTCCACTTTGCAATAGTGATCTGTTTTCTTGCTGCCATCAGCCTTCTCTCAAATAAAATGTGTCTCCTTACTGTGGCCAACAGACTAATGCAGAGATGTTCATTTAAATGATACCAATTTACTTTGTAAGTAGAGATGTAAATACAGAAAAAGACGATCTCCAGCAAGGGCAGTTTGGCATCCTGATACATAATTGTACTGGTGCATTTGTATAGCTGAGTTGTGTAAGTGCATGGCACAGAATGTTTTAACTTGGACTTGGCTGTTGGTATCCAGCTTGCAAACTAGTGTACAGTAGTTGGAAATCAACCATCCCAAACTGAAGTAGGTGGGGCTAAATACAAGTGTGGCAACAGTGTACAGTGTAGGTGAAGAGGACCTTAATACTCCACAGAATTTTGTCATTTCTAGATAAGTTACAATAACACGACTGACAAATCTGTCCTACTGACGAGGGACCGGCAGTGCTTTTACATGAACTACATTATACTGCCTTACCAGGGTTAGCACCTTGGCCGACCAGATGCTAGAAATTGTATCTGGTAGTACTTGGGTTTGCCAATGGAAAATATTCATGTCGAGGTAAGTAGGTAAAGGCAGTGATAATGGGGGGTAATGTGGCCACAGAGTCTTAAAACTCTTCCTTGGTTAAGTTAATGATGGGAATCCCCCTCACAACACAGACTTTATTGAATCAATACTTCATGTGGCGTCACAAAATTGCTTGTGACGCAATGGGTGAGTACTCTGTTGTGTATATTGGTCCGCCCACACAGCTACTTCCTAATCCCGATGTGTGTTGTCATGCCTTTGTGTGGCTGCTGTCCAGACTGCGAATCAGTCAGACTGTGAGCAGCTGGACTTCAATCACTGACTCCTTGTTGCAAGTTATTCTAGTCTCCGGCCACTGTTTGTTCTGGGTGAAGGCCTGTTTTCTTGTGCACTGAGGATGTTATGAGTCACCTGTGTGATATAGTGGTCTACTGTACTGGTCGGTTATGTCTGCATGTGTTAGATAGTAATGTTTTATTAATGCACAGACTCTACTTTGTGCTGCATATAAAGTAGAGAATATGACAGAAGCGGTGTTGTTTTGACTCCTAAAACATTTATTTATTCTGAGAACATGGGGCTTTACGTTTGTGAGGGTCTGAAAGTAACCTTACCCTGTGAGTGCAGAGGTGATCCCACGCTGAATATAGCGCCCCTTACTGCCAGCTGGTCATGCTATTTAAAACAGAGTTGGAGGGTATGCGCGGGGCAATTTACCGTCAGCATTCAGCACGACCCGTTGGCTGTTTATCCGTGGAACTGGAATGCAAGTCTCTTTTTCATCAAGACCAGGAAGCATATGCTCCACATTCTAAAGTCGTTCCTCTTGAGCTTTACCACCACAAAAAATGCAACACTTACCGGGAGTAACAAATCGTGTCTGATTTATCAGTCGCACCTTTCAACCAAAGTCTGTTGTCTGAACTAAGTTTGACAGATTTTCTCAGTTGTCAGTTGGAAAAAGTGACTCTGATTGTGACTCTGTGCTTAACAGCTAAACAGACTCGATGACGGGGCTTGATTCTGGTCTGCGAGCACTGCGTTGGTCTGTAAGTGGCGGCCTGCATCTGCCTGTAGCACTGAATGAATGGCAACAGCTGAGCAGGAGAAGTTTATCGGCAACACTCCTTGCCTTTGTGTGTGTGTGTGTGTGTGTGTGTGTGCGCGCGCGTGTGTGTGCGCGTGTTACTGCATGCGTGTGTACGTGCTCGCTTGAGATACAGGAGGAGCTGCAACCACAGCACAGTCTCACTGGGCACTCCTGAGCTCACTGCTGTCCTCTATTCCTCTGCCACTGGCCTCTGTTCCGCTTCCTCCCGCGGCTTACTTGTTTTTCCTGCCAACGAATTGCCCTGTGGATTTTTTTCCATGTCCTTCGGGTGGAGATTCACAGAGCAACGCTGTCGTGACTCGCCAGCCGACACTGCAGAGAAGAGAGTGGGAAAGAAGGCGTGAGACGCTGAGGCAGACTAATCGATTATACTGATACAGAAGCGACGCATTGAAAGAGGAGAGGCAGCCTTCCTTCTTTTCATTTTTAGAGCTCTTCCCTGGCTTGCTCTGGACCTCTACAGAACATTTGGCTCACATTCTCCCTAAGAAAAAGACCGCTCATTTCAGGGACAACTGGGCTGTTTGTCAAGTCAAAGAAGAGGAGGGTGGTGGCCTTTAAGTTCAATGTTTGCCACTACCACAAACTAACTGAGATCCATTCTGAATGATTATGCTGGACACCAACCATTGCCTGTCCTTTGAACACTCCCCGTTGGGCTCTCCTCCAATGGGCAATGACATGGAGAAGGCAGGCGTGAGCATGGATCATGATAGACAAGTCTATCACAACTTGAAAGAAGGTGGGCAATCAATCGCTGCATGCAGTCAGTAGACGCACCGGACATCCGATCTGATTTATGCAGCTTAGTCGGCAGTCTTCACATTAGTACTGTATTTGCTTGATATAAATAGTTGACAGGACTTAGCTAGAGATAAATAATGGTTGTAAGAGGAATTTTGTATCGTATCCCTGACAAATAGTTTCAATACAATGTATGACCTGCATTGTCAAATCTTGATGTGTGACTATAGGTATAAACTGCTCAAGGTACACGTCCTTTTTTGAAGTTGCTCTTATTAATAAGCAGATTTGGCTCATGTCACGAAAATGCATTGGGTGTGTCTTTAGCCACAATTTCAACAAGTAGTTCACCACAATATGCGGAATGTATACCTCGCTTTGTCTCCATCCTGCTCTGGCTGTGTAGGTTGGCATTTTTCGTTTGTAACAGAGAACTGACCATTTTCTGTCAACCAATCAATGGACAGCAGTATGTCTATACCAGACAATTCCGTACTACCCTTCTGCGGCACACAGCTGCATCGATTGTAAAGTGGCGTTGGATCCGTTTTTGGGGGACCCTTGCATCCTTTGTCAGGGTAAATTTAAAAAATAATCAAATTGAACCAAACTGTACAGCTTTGTGGATAAAGGACTTTAGAGGCTAAAACAATGGACCTATATTATAGTCATCCGTTGATGTTCCTGTGCTGTCTTCAGCTTTAATTTCTTGGCTGCTACATCACTGAATTTCTTGGTGGCTTACTGGGTTTCATAGATGAATGGAATAGTGTGAAGCAACTGTAAGAACCTGAATGTGTTGCTTGCGTATAACATTGCCACTGCTTGTGTTTATGTTTTTTGCTCGGTGCAAAGTGATGCGCACAGCTTTTGTAAATAGATCATTTTGACACCAATGCTAACTTTAACCTCCACGAGACATTTGAGTTTATGTGTCAGTGTGCATGTACCCATTTCCACCTCAGAAACACTCATGGGCTTTCAAGTACCGTATTTTCACGACCATAGGGCGCACCGTATTAAAAGACGCAGTCTCAGTTATGGGGTCTATTTCTGTATTTAACACATACATAAGGCGCACCGTATTATTGGGCGCAGGCATGGTAAAACATTTGCTAGCTTAAAACATACGGTAGCATGCATGCATGGTAAAACAATGTTTTTAAAAAGGGAGGGGGAGCAAAACTGAGTTCGGTTGTACTTTATTGAAGTATTTAACAATGTACTCATGTTATTTTTTGATCAATCCTCATCCACAAATCCATCAAAGTCCTCATGTTCTGTATCCGAAATGACCAGCTGGGCAAGTTCTCCAACAAACACGCCAGGTTCCTTCTCGTCAGTCTCGTTGCCGGGGGGCTGTTCATCAATGATGCCGGCTTTCGCGAAAGCTCGGACAACAGTCAAAGCAGATACCTTAGCCCAAGCATCCACAATCCATTCACATATGGTGGCGTAACTCGCTTGGCGTTGCCTCCCATTCTTAGTTGCACTTAGTTTTTCACTGCGGCTGTGAGATGGGTGCGCATGGAGTCACAAATCAACATCCCGTTTGATTGGCCTTAACGATGACTTCAGCTGGAAACTTTTCTTTAGGCAACGTCTTCCTCTTAAAAATCACCATAGGTGGCAGTTTCTGTCCATTACCATGGCAACCAAGCACAACAGTAAAAGCCGACTTCTCGTGCCCCGTTCTGCGTATTGCTACCATGGTGGTCCCCTTCTTCTCTACAGTGTGGTTCACCGGGATGTCGAAAGTGAGCGGCACCTCGTCCATGTTGGTGATGTGGTTGGGCTGGATGTATTTGTCGTCAATCTTTTTACTGCAGTAGGACCGGAAGATGGCCAGTTTTTCTTTGTAATCCGCCGGAAGTTGCTGCGCCACGGTTGTCCTTGCCCGGATGGATAACTCTGTGCTTCCAACTTTGTGGGAACAGTTTAGGGACGGACATTTTCACTTCCATGATGACTGTGCCCTTGTACTCAAAGTAAAGTTCGTAAAAATATGATTGCTTGAGTTTTGTGTTTGGTTGTGTATAAGAGGTTGACTAACCAGATCTGAACCAGAACAATCACCATGCTGGATTAATGGACACAACCTACCATAGACACACTCCAAAATCTTGTGAAAAGTCTTCCTTAACAAGTAAAGGTTGTAGCTGGAGGGATTAGACTCCACATTTTCACTCTCTGTTGTTAAGGTGTCCTCATGAATTTTGTCCATTCTGTGTAGGGACGATACATAAATCATTCTTTTGTGTTTATTTGATCACTTCCACTCGTGTTTATGGTTAGGTACTGTGTGGTCCTAGGGGTTACTTTTTAAATCATCTGTACAAGCACAGTCAGATCATCCCAACTGGCCACCAAGATCTTGGCTAGGTTTCAAAGACCTCTTCCTTCCTAACGCCTCTGGACCCTCAGCCCAGACCACATCCTCCTCCTCTGTGTCAGTGGATGCACCTGAAATTAAAGCAGTTTTGAAACAATATACTGTATCAAGTGAACCGACAAAATATCAGTCTTGTTAGTAGAAATCAAGGTATTATCCATAATTGTAGTTTCCTCCTGCTTCATATAAAAGCTGTAAATTGACCCTGCCTTCCTTTCTTATAAATGTATCAGTTTGGTGGTGCACTCGTGTCCCAGTAAAGTCTTAAATTAACCATATTGGCCCTTAAACCTGATTTGATCCTGGAGCTTGTAATCCTGTATTCCCATGGAGATTTCCTGGGTTAGTAAATATTAATACCACCACTGACTGTGTGTACATACCCAGCAGGTCAAAGTGAAAAATGTTCAAGGCCAGAGAACCTTTGTTTACATGCACTGTGAAGACTGGAGTACTGCATTGGCGTTTGTGAATTTTAGCCAATTATTAAAGTCCTGGTTTACAAGTACTAGAAGTGACAAAGACTGGCTCAACGAATAGCCGTTCAGTCAAGTTATTAAATGGGGCGTTTTGTGTGTGCGCGAAAGGGGATAAGGCAGCAGTGAAATGGCAGGATGGAGTAGAAGGAAAGTGCAAGCTTTTCTCTCCCAGAATAAATCTCTCAGGAAGTGCCAAGCGGCACAGCACCCTCCCCTTAACTCAGCCCGCCATGGCACACTCGGGTAGCACGTGAGTTTCTTAAGTGTGTTTACGTCTGTGGGACAATTAATCTCTGAACTGCTGCACAATTGCAGACTTACAGTATAACTGAACGCGCATGGCTGTGTTTAGGTCTCGCTGTTTACATTAGTGAATGTGAGCTGACATGTTATTACTTTGAAGGGGAGTCTCATGTGCTTGTCTGATCCCTAAAGAGGCAGTGTGTACACATTTGTAAATAAAACAGTCAAGGTGAGCTCACCAGCGAGGCTTCGTAGTTGAGGAATAACATTTAGGTGGACGGGCTTAAGCTCATTCCTGGTGCTTGCAGTGTTGCCGGCCAGGCGTTTGTCATAACAGAAAGTGAATACGGATCACTTCGGCGAGGACGGTGAGCTGGCCTGACCAGTACAAATAATGTCATTTTGTAAGTGTAAAGTAACAGGTGCTGCTTGTCCTCAAACTAGCAGGCATAACTGCCGATAGAGGCATGCTTGCAAGCCTCGTTGTATATTTATGTTCAACTTCACACACTTGTACCCTTTCAGGAGGGACAGCTGGTGTGTGTGTATATATGTATACATATATATATATCACTGCTAGTTAAACCAAGCTATCTTGATGAAATAATTGATTGTAATAATGTTCAAATCCTGTGGACTGAAAAGAAACGAGAGTAAGGGTAGGCCTGTGTTACATCCGTTTTAGAGAAAGAAGTGGTTATCTCAGTTCTTACCAGGAATTAGAGAGGTTGTATAATGCAATGTCAGACTTAGAACTAGTGCAAACAAATTTTGGCGCTGTTGTTGTTGTTTTTTTTCATTTATTTAATTATTTGTGTAATCTCCGAATATCCTTAATATCCTTTATTCCTTAATTTACACATATTGTGTTGCAATGAAAATAATACGACAGCAATTGACACTGAATAAATGTTTGCTCGACCCTGTCCATGCAGAAGTGGACATTTTTATTGTGCTATATTCTCCATCTTACCTTTTCTGAAATGCTAATGTTTTAATTAACAGCTTGCATTCAGCGATTAATATATGTCGGGGACTTTCTACATTTCTGTCAGTGCAGTGGAACCTCCGATTTCAAACACATTCCAATAGTAAGATGTTAACCAGGGTTCTGTTCCTGTACTATGTTTGTCGTCATATTTATCTTTGCCATCACGGTTAACGTTCTGCTTTTTGTATTTAGAAGTTCCACCGTATTTGCAATGTTGATATGTAAATTTGTCTCACTCTGACTGCATAATTATGAAAGGTTCCCAAGGCACCAATGTCAAACATGGTCTAACATTGAGCCTGTTGTTCTCCTCTGTCTGGTTCTCTAAATGTCTTTCTTGGTCTCTTGTGTTATGTAACAAGTGCTTCCTGTTTTAAAAAGATGGCACAATCGGCCTCATTCTGAACCTCTTGCAGTATAATTTCCTCCAAAGTATTTCTTGTTTGTTCTTTTGCTGATTTATCTTGCTTTATCGTATCATCCGATGGTATGGTTAATTGTTCACCTATCTGTGCACACCCATACAAACAGAAAAAAATAATAAAATGGTCTATAAGCAAGAGGAAGTGTGTTGTACACTACTCATGAGCTCCTTGTACCCGCCTCTTTTGCTTTGAAAAAAAAAAAAACTTCAAGTGGGAGGAAGAACTGACTGCTAGAAAATGTGACTTCTTTATGTCACTCCAAATGCATTTGCATTCCTGTGGTGGTTTATTGATGTAAAAGTGGACAAAGGACTTGTGACCAGCGGGACAATAAGAAAAAACAAGCAGCAGCATTTTTATTTTATTTTTTCTTCCTACTTCACGATCTAACCGGACTGACTCCGATTTCCTCTTCTCTCCTTCACCTCCTCTGTCTCCATGCAGTCCTCCAGCTTAAACTCCAACAGAGACGCACGCGAGAGGAGCTGGTCAGTCAAGGGATCATGCCACGTAAGTGTCACACGTGCAAAATCGTATTGTTAGCTGCTCATGACCTAATGCTGTTGACTTGACACAAACTGTAAAGGAAGGCCTTATAGAAACCATTTCAAAAAGTGGCCCTTGCATCCTCAATGAGCATATGCAATGACATATCTGACTATACACATGTACTGCAGGATGCGGTTGCTAAACACGGCTATCCCCTTCTGTTGCTATCCGTCTATCTGTGCATTATACGTTGAATTCATGGACTAGTCTTAGTTTTTGCACATTAGTTATCAAATAGAAGCGCTTCCTCTTCGTCTGCATCCAACTTCCTGTTTCAGAGATGTGCAGATCACACAGTAAGAGTCGAGTAAAATAAAACACAAAGAAGCATGTAACTGCACAGGATGTATGATCGTGTAACTCCCAAACTTGTGATAGTGAAATGAAGACTAGGTATATTTTCACAGAAAGAAAACTAAGGTGCAATGAAGTTGAGCCAACATGAAAAATTCACTGCAGTGGCTTTTTGTCCATCTCAGAATTCTTTAGTAGGGTTAGTAAATCTATCTGCAACCATTTAATATGACAAGGCCCACTGCCAATCCCATTAAATTGTCCAGGTGGAATATGGCACAGTTAGAACGTGCAAATAGAAACTAAATGGAGAGCTATCTTGTGTCTGTGTGATGTATGTTCTCTAAGCCCAAGATTCTACAGTCCCTTTTTCGACTGCATCCTCATGTAGAGCAAGGCCCAATTCAATAATTGGACTGTAAGGATCAGGTGACATGCACAGAAACAAAACAACATAATGTTTCATCTCATGACATTGAGCGTTCTCTGTGCGAGAAGAGAATCTTGGATCCTGTTGGTGGGATCCGGCTGAATTGTCAACTCAGCCATGGTGTGAAATCATGGTTTGCAACGTAGGAGGTGTGAGTAAGAAACTTTCTGCCTTCAGTCCCTCATTAATGACCGTCTCTGTGGTCTTGAGCAAGGCACTTGCTCCAGCTGCTTTGATGTTAATAATTTGATTTAAAAAAAATAATAATAATAGTCTGACAGGTGGATGATAATATTAAGACCACCTTAAGGCTGCAGGCTAAATAAGAATTACGTCATAGCCTTGACCTTGCGGGTGACAGAAGACAATTTTAAGATAAGAACAAAATGGCAAAAGTCAGTCGCACCAATTGTATATGGTGGTTAGTGGCACATAGACAGCCTGCATTATCTAACATGTCAACTCAATACCGTACCAGATATCATCAACTCCAGACTATCTGCTTCATTGGTCCAAATTTCTAAATGGCAAAAGCCGCCATATTCTTGTGAAGCCTTTTAATCGGAATCATATTGATTGGATAAGTATGTTAAAACATGCAAATAATTTGTCTCTGGTAGTTGGAGTCACTCTTGTACTAAAGCAAAAAAGACACTATGATCAAATATACTTTTGGGCCCCAAACACAAATACACAGTACAGCGAGTCATAAGGCAATATAAAGTGTCCAGTAGTGTGGTAATATTGATCAACAACAATTGTGCAAACGATGCACAGTGACAGAGCTACAACGATGAATGAAGTGACAATGGGAGAGATGTACAAATTGGTTTAACAATGAAATTTTTAGTAATAGTTTAAGAACTTAATGGCAAAATTAAGCTGACCATCCAAACGTCAATCAAACAGTGACTGTTTTAGTTTAAATCCATTGTGGTCTGGAGCTAACTCCACACTTGAGTGACTTACAACTGACTTAGAAATCAGTACTTGCATCTCCTACCCGCCCACAAAAAAAAAACATGCGTACGCACACACACTCCACTGAGGATGTGACGGTATATCTCATAATTTCAACATCCAATTCCATGTTATTTAGTCTCACCCGGTGGCTGTGACAGAATATGCGACGTACAGTAATGTCGTGTCGTGACGTTGACGCTTCGGTTACATCACAGTCGGTATGTAGGTCCTCTGAGTACGTCAGGAGTTGTGACACAAGGAATGTCCCCCACCCTCCCACACCGGGTGTCATCTCGTGGTCACAATGTCTACACCATGCGTGTCCCAGGCATGGATTTCACCAGCCCTTGACCAATCAGATGACAGCTCTCTTTCAACACTCCCAACTGCCGCTGTCTTTTCAATATCCTTCCCCAAATAGTTATTTTTCAGACAACACAATTTTGATATACTGCTTAGTTAATCTAAACAATTTGTCAACTTTACTGGCTCTATACTTTTCAGAATTCATTCTCTCGGAGTGTAATGCACTTATACATGGTTTCCTCCCACAAGCCCATAGCAAACAGTTAATCCATCAGTCTGTCCCCTTGCTCCCCATTAAAAATACACTCCAGACATCTGCTCATCAAGAATAGATGACGTTCCTGCAGAGCTTCTGTGCTATTCAGTTGATTTTTTTTTACTTACCGCCATTTCACTTTATTCTTGGCTGGCAAATGGTAAAATGGGTTACTAGTACTATACCTGCAGAGGAAGTATGTTTAATCGTAACAATCAGCTTTGATGGTTGTGATTGTAGTCATGGGTTGTGAATGGTTTGCCACACTTCAAACATGTATGGAAAAGACACGACGCAAAGACACTGACTGTGTTTCCTTGGCTAATAGCAGAGGTGGCCCACGTCAGTGAAGGCTGTGCTTCTGCTCCTGCACACGCTGCATGCAGCCTCGTCATCATCATCAGCGCGTGGTTGGGAATAACAATTCTGACCTTCCCCTTCTGCGCCCACTTGAGCCTTTAACAGCTTTGTCACATTTGCCACTCGCTCAACGGAACAGGGCAGCGTTCTAGATTTCTGTTATATTATATTTATCTATTTATTTATTTATTTATTCCCCCTCAGCGCTGAAGAGCCCGGCAGCCTTTCATGAGCAGCGGCGGAGTCTGGAGCGTGCAAGGGTGAGTTAATTCCCTGAAAAGAAGCATTAAATAAATAAATACATAAAAAATTACATGCTACAAGGATTTCTAAGTTCTTAAAACCTCTGTTGCTCTTCTCTGCCTGTACTTTGGATAAATCCCTACTTTGTACAAAGAAGGTGCCATTGTTGCCAACCTGCCTTCTCCCAAAAAAGACCTTAAATTACAGACCTGCCACAGAACTAATGTCATCATCGCATGATCTGTGCGTGTTGTGGTGGTTATTCTCATGTGCGTTTCTTCGGACAGACTGAAGACTATCTCAAGAGGAAGATCCGCAGTCGTCCCGAGCGCTCTGAGCTGGTCAGGATGCACATTCTGGAGGGTGAGGGTCCTCATTTTATTTAAACATATTTTGATTTTTTTTAGTTGCATGCAAAATAAAAGTTACTGCAAATTCAACATTAAAGTTAAGGCTTTCCTCCACAGTTTTCTATAATATGTGCAGTGTTTTGGTAAACCTCATTTGTAATGAAGTCATGACTAAACACTTTTAGTTTGACAGACACCAATGTTCAGGGGAGGTACACACATACCGATTTTCAACATTTAAACAGATTTGAGACCCAACGCGTGATGAGGAAAAAATCGGCAAGTGTATGCTTACAGCTCTTATACTGTGAGGTTTACTCGAGATGACCAACACAGCACATCACATCCAGAACAATATCCTTTGTAGTGCCAAGACTGAACTGTGAGAGGCAGCATGATGGCATCCAGACTGCTGGAAAATACAAAAGCAAAAATTAGTAGTAGAAGTAGAAATAGAAGAATCTAGGGTAACTTTTAGCTTGTCTTGTAACATGATAGTTGCAAACTCTTCTTGTCTTTTTTACTGTGGGGAATGACTTGGGAGACATCTTACACACTCAACTCCTTTATTTCTGCCTGGTAACAGCGCAAGCCTCAGGTCATTTAGTTTCACGTCACAAAAAGTGTTCGTAAATATTGAACAGGTTTAACATGATTGTTGGCCCTGACCATTTTTCAAGTAGCGATCATTCTAAGCACACCCACACCACAGGCTAATCAATCAGGATAATCTTTCAGAAACATCTCGCAATCTGGCTTTTGTTGACTTTGACTGTCACTATGTGTGTACCCCGCTTAAGTCAAATGAGGAAGCATTTCATCAAAAGTCCCCTCAGACCCCCAAGGAACTTTTTATCCTGTGCGTACTCGTAGCTTACCTATCCATGTCTGTTCTACAGAGACATCAGCAGAGCCCTCCCTGCAGGCCAAGCAGCTGCAACTGAAGAGAGCTCGACTGGCCGACGACCTTAACGACAAGATCTCGCACAGGCCAGGTCCCATCGAACTGGTGCACAAAAACATCCTGTCTGTTTGCCCTGATGAGAACTCACCACCTGGTAACTATGCCTCCATAAATGTTTTTTAAATGACACCAGGCAAACACATTTACATTTGAATAAGTATACAGTTGCTTCAGTGACAAACTTGAGTACACAATGAGTTCAAATGTTTGGACATACTTTCTCATGCTGTTGAAGGAGAAACCGTGTCCAAACCTTTGACTGATGGTGTATGTAATTAGTTAACAATGCAATTACGCAAGGCCAGAAACAAAACAAACGAGCAACCAGAAAGTGCATTGCCTCTGTCTATTCCATCCATTTTCCGTACCGCTTATCCCAGTGATTCTCAACCAGTGTGCCGGGGCACATCAGTGTGCCTTGAGCGCTCTTCAGATATGCCGTGGGAAATTATAAAATTTTACGTAATTGCTAAAAAAATTCTTTATTTACAAGAAATAATGTATCTTTGTTCATCTATTTATGCCATTGCGGCATATAGACAGAAAGAACAAATAAATGCTCTTCTATTAGATGGCAGAACGTACATACAGTAATTAATGTATCCACTTTTTGTGACATTTTTGTTTGTTGGTGTGCCGTGAGATTTTTCAATAACAAAATATGTGCCTTGGCTCCATAAAGGTTGGAAATCACTGGCTATCCTCACTAGGGTCGTGTGCGTGCTGGAGCAGCTAACTCTGGGCGAGAGGCAGCGTACACCCTGAACTGGTTGCCAGCTAATCGCAGGGCACACATAGTCCAACAACCATTCACACTCACATTCACACCTGTGGGCAATTTAGAGTCTTCAGTTAACCTACCATGCATGTTTTTGAGATGTGGGAGGAAACCGGAGTATCTGGAGAAAACCCACGCAGGCACAGGGAGAACATGTAAACTCCACACAGGCGATGCCGGATTTGAACCCGGGTCCTCAGAGCTGCGAGGCGGATGTTCTAACCCGTCGGTCTCCGTGCCGCCGCATTGCCTCTGCCAAGGCCAAATTGTTATGTGTGCGTTTGCAGTACAACACTATAACTACTTAAATGATTTGTGGCTGGGTAGGGCTTCTTCAAGGAAGAAACAACTACAAATATGACCTCTTGTCAGAGTCTGCAAAAGTTGAATCAGGGAAAATACACTCTTCAGCAATAATTACTGAATTAGTAATTAGAGTAATATCCGCTCACCTCCAGTAATGTGTAGCGATTGTGCTTTATCTGCTCTTGCACCACCTCTCAAATTCCTACATTTGGACTCATCTGCATTGTAGTACTGTGACTTAAACATTTCCTCATATAGTTGTACCACTTCATACTAAATGTGACACAGCACAAGAGAAATGTCACAATAGCTATGTGGGAACATGGGGTCCTTGTTTTGCAAGATGGTTATGTATCGTAGTGTATACATTCATGTGTAACTTCTCTAAAAAATATATATATATTTTAAGTCATTTTCCGTAATCAATTTGGAATATGTCACTTGGTTAGAGTTACTGTTAAGGCGCTCATTTTAATTACTGGCTCGATTATGTTGATTACACCAGTGGATTTATTTGGTCTGTTACAGATTCTCCAAAGGGAGCTGGAGGAGAGAGCTCGTCTTTGGACGAAGACAGCAATGACGCGCTGTCACCCGACCAGTTCGCCATTCACGACTCTCCTGTGAGTGCTGTCCCGCAGCCGTCGCCCTCAGATGTGCTCGCCCAGAATGGAGACATGTCCCCCACACAGGTACTGAAGAATAAGACAGAAGAATAATAGGAAATAATTCAAATGTAAACAAACTTATTTTATTGTGAAAATGGAAAAAGTTAAATATTGTGTTTTTGTTCAGTTTGTCACACAGCCCACTCCACAGCCTCCTCCTACTCCCCTGGTGAACGGGTCAGATTCACCCCCACCCCTGAAAGTGGCAAACGGGACCATAGTAACCTCCCGCACATCCTTTGGGCAGCTCAAGGTGAATATAAAATGTAAATTTCAGTCTATTGAGCGCAAGGATATGCAAACTGTACCAACTAAATGAATTAAACAAAAATCTGAGCCATGCATATTACACATACAAATATTAGAGGAAACAAACACTGCCAAGCTTATAGGAGGAAATACGTAGAAACGACACAAAGTAACACAGAAGTGAAAATACTGCTATTGCCCAAAAAAAATATCCTGCTCACTGAATCCACTTAAGTCTTCATCTCCGGCATTGCAGTTGAAAGGAAACAGCTATATATTTATGTTTTTTACCCTTCGCTTGTGGAAAAAGCAAATGGCAATAACATCTTTCAAAGTTTTGGTGGGGTTTACTGTATTTCTCCTGATACCAAACAACCTTTGAAAGCAAGTACTCCCCTTGCATAACTTTCCACAGAAATATACAAATTTTCTTTCAAAAACATGTATGTAAACACAAGCCTTAATACATTAAAATTGTAAATGTTCAACAATTTAACTTCATAAAAGGAAATGGCATGGCTAGGCTGGTCATTATGTCTGATTGATGCATGTAGAGTTGTACAGGCGTGGCAAGGTGAAAAAAAACTGAGCTTGAAAAGCACATAACTTGAGTCCAAAGTTTTTAGCATGTTGACAAATTACTGCTTTTGCCAAGTATAAATGGACACCATGTCTTCATCTCTTTACCATGGAGCTCTAAAAAAAAATATTGAACAGTAAACATGATTTTTGTGAGTTAAGAAGAAGCTAAGGCTAGAGGAGAGGTCCTGGGATTGGGAAAATCGGCAAAAAAGCTTTGTTTACACCACAGGGCTAAAAGGTCGTGGCTTAACAGTTTGTACTTTATGCTATGTAACAATGTCTCCTCGTTCTCAAATTCTCACATTGTCCGTCTACAGTCTCACAGTAAGACAAGTTCTGACCGTCCTCCGCTGAGATCCAAGAAAGCAAAAGACAACAAACCCAAGGTCAGCAACTTCTTGCGACAAGGCCAAAGAGTGTTCATTTCCTTCTACTAACAATTATTTTCTATGACATGCAGGTGAAGAAGCTGAAGTACCACCAGTACATCCCTCCGGACCAGAAGGCGGACAAGGAGCGTCCACCTTTGATGGACTCTTCCTACACCAAACTCCTCCAGCAACAGCAGCTCTTCTTGCAGCTGCAGATTCTCAACCAGCAACAGCAGCACTACAACTACCACACCATCCTGCCCGCGCCTCCCAAGTGAGTGTCAAGCAATGCTGTTTGTCATATTCTGTCCTCCATCAACCTTTATCATCTGGTGTTTTCTGTTACTCTTGAAGTCTAGAATCACAAAAGCTAAAATCTGTCAGTTAGCCTCATGTTTTGTGAGTGGGCTGTAATTGTCAATGTTCACTGTCAGTATGCCAGTATTATTAATGACCAAGACAATTAGTTTGTAAGAGGCTGCTAAGATTAGCAGGTTGTAGCTCTACTTATAACCGGTCGTCAACTTCAGGCGAGCTCCAGAGCAGCCTCTCCCGACGAACCCTAGCCCTTCCCCCACTCGCAACGTTCCCACGACCACCAATGGAACCCCGACAAGTGGAAACGCACGTCAGAGCCAAATTTCAGTGGGAGGGGCCAAACCGACCACTTTGCCCGCCAACCTGGATGAGTTCAAGGTAAATAGAATAGAATATGAACATCAAATGTACTAACATCAGATGACTGGAGTTAAGTATCAAAGATGAACAAAGGTTCTTCGGCTGTAAGTGAAATAGTATCATTAGTTTTATTTATGCTGTTTCTTATATTTTGACTCAATTTAGCTACATGAGAACATGAACAATATTAATAACTCTCAGTATGATTCAGAGCCATTCTCCACCACTGCTCACTGAAACCACAATAATAATAAAAAAAATTGTTGAATATGTCTATAGCACTGTCAATCAAAACGTTACTTTGTTTGTAAAAGCTCTGTTTTGTCGAGTTTCTTTCACTTTGAGTAAAGTCCTAGTATCGCTCTCTTGTTCCAGGTTGCCGAGTTGAAACAGGAACTTAAATTGCGAGGTTTGACCGTCTCCGGCACCAAGAACGATCTCATCGAGAGGCTCCGCAACTACCAAGAGCAAAACGGCACCCCTGCGGCAGTCTCGAAAAATGGCGCGTTGCAACCCATCCAGCAGAGCGCCGCCTCTGCAGCTAACACCGCTCCGACTGCCGGCACGGACCCCCAACAGGCTGAGGGAAGGTTCAAGGTAGCGCTGTCCCCGCTGGCTCAGGCTTTTCCCGGTCGAGTCATCCGTTTTGGAAGCACCAGCTCCAGCCCGCCCATGTCTCCATCGCCATCTGAACGCTCATTAGCAGGGCTGAGTCCAGATGAGACCAGCTGTAACGGAGACATGTTTGGAGAGATGGTGAGCACCCCATCCCAAAAAACACACGTTTGTCTCGCAGGCTTTTCTGAACACCTCTTGTGTTATTTTTCTTTTTTCAGGTGAGCTCTCCCCTGACTCAACTCACCCTCCATCCCTCTCCTCAGCACCTGTCCAACGCCTCCCCTCTTTCACAAGCGCCCAGCCAGCCGAAAGAAGAAGGCCTTAGCTCATGCAGCCTCCACAGGTCTTCACCTGGCTCAGTTAAGTCCCTAGAGCCTTTCTCCGTGGTAGCCATGGACTCCTCTTCCATCGACAAAGACCAGATGCTACAGGAGAAGGACAAACAGATTGAAGAGTTGACCCGCATGCTGAGGCAGAAGCAGAGGCTGGTGGAGACGCTCAGGTCCCAGCTGGAGTTGGGAAAGATGGCGGGAGGTGTGGCGTCAGAGCAGGAAGGAAGTGACAAGAGAACACTGTCTCCAGATGTTAAATCTGAGCCACTCGTTAAAGCCTCGCCCATTGAATCCCCCATGCTTCACAATGGCCTGGTGAAGGTGAAGCAGGAGGCTGAGACTGAGGAAGGTATGACGGGAGTCATGGAGGAGGCATGGCAAAGCAAAAGAGTGCTCCAGCCTATGCAGTGCTCCCAGGAGACTCTGATCAGACTGCAGCAGATTAATCGGCTTCAAGTTCAACAAGCGGCGCAACTGAAGCAGTCGCAGATAGTTTCGGAGCCCAAGTCAAGCCCTCAAAAACAACACGAGCACAAAAAGGAATCCCGAATCCTGCTCCACCAGCAGCAGCAGCAACTCCAGCAGCTCATCATTCAGCAGACACAGCAGAAGCAGCTCCAGGCCCAGCAGAAGTTGGCCCACCTGCAACAGGCTCAAGGGAAGAAGAACCAAACGCAGCACAAGAGCTCGGTTCAGCTGAAGCGGGTTCAAGTGCAGATCCACAACCAGACGGTGGCCACCCAGAAGCCTGCAGCCAACCAAAGCCACCAGAGGAAGCAGCTGAAGGCTCAGCAAAGGCAGCAGCACAAACAGCAGACGGCCACTGTCAGCACACAGCAGGTGAACATAGCAGGCCCACTTCATCACAAATCATGTTCATCACATAATTAGTCATACAAAGGTTCTAAGGCACATGCACTCACACCCCCCACAACATTAGGTACACTTACACAGACTACAGAGATTCAGAAAAAGAGCAGTATCAAAGATTATGTTCAGTTTTTAGATGGTACAGATGATGCAGTAGTGTTTATAATACACTGGTATACTTACTAGGTCACGCCCATGAAAGGCGCACATCCAACATTACTGTGCTTTCGACTTGTTCCAACATAGAGCAATTACACTTCATAAAACCATTTAATTCATGACATTTTATTATGCTTTAATAAAATAGTGCTAGGCGGCACGGTGGGCGACTGGTTAGAGCGTCTGCCTCACAGTTCTGAGGACCGGGGTTCAATCCCCGGCCCCGCCTGTGTGGAGTTTGCATGTTCTCCCCGTGCCTGCGTGGGTTTTCTCCGGGAACTCCGGTTTCCTCCCACATCCCAAAAACATGCATGGTAGGTTAATTGAAGTCTCTAAATTGCCCGTAGGTGTGAATGTGAGTGCGAATGGTTGTTTGTTTGTATGTGCCCTGCGATTGGATGGCAACCAGTTGCGGGTTACACTGGCTCCAGCACGCCTGCGACCCTTGTGAGGATAAGCGGCTTGGAAAATGGATGGATGGATGGAAAATAGTGCTATTTCTGTTTTTAACATAAAGTTTGAACTATTAAATAAGACAAATATTTAGTCCTTCTGAACAAAAGAGACAGCATAGAGAAGGTATCAAAATTCAAAAATCTATTTCCACGTATGACTTTCAGTTTGTATCATATTAATTAATTTAGTAAACACAAATCTATCCAGTCTAATTATATACAAATGTAAAAATCCAATTTACTTCGCTAATAAGTCTCATGATGTTGGTCCCCTCCCTCACCCTCCCCCATAGGTGGCACCAGTCTTCATGAACCAACAGAACGGCACTCAGATTCACACTCAGGCTTTTTCATTAGACCTCCTTAAGGCTGGCGGCACGCTGGTCACTGACACCAATGGCAACCACTACTTGATCGCCCTCACCAGTAACACAGCAGACGGTCAGAACCGAACGCCCTCACTGGCCAAAAGCAACGGCCGCGTCACGCTGCAGGTATAGACTGGAAAAAAAGGTGTACTCATGAGCGTGAAGAGACCACACGTCCTTCATAGTTTTTGTTCCTGCAGAGACTGCAGTCGACTCCGAGCAAGCTGCCTAGCACTGACGGCCAATCACAAGAGCAGAAAGACAGGCAGAGTGTGACCCAGCCAATCGAAAAGGTATGACTACAGCCTTCTGTCTTTCTAGCCATCTATCATCTATCCATTTCTGTCTTCTGTCTAATTATTTCTGTAAATCATTTATCCATTTATATCGTGATCCACTTGTCAATCATCTATCTATGTCTATCTGTCATCTAGTTATCATTATCCATTCATCCTTCCATTTATCAGTCTATCTATCTTTTGTCTATCTATTGATTTACCTATCATGTCTATCATCCTTCATCATCTGTCCATTTATTAATATCTACAGTTGTGCTCCTAAGATCACATATCCTTTTTTTTTTGGGGGGGGGGGGGGGGTGTTAAGGTAAATTTTTAGATGCGATTATTTGGGTTGAAAATGCCCAGGATGCCCTTTTTCAAGCTATTCTAGTTGGTTTTTTATGCTTGGCATTAGAGACAATGTAAATAAGCTTTGCTCTGATTGGATTGCTGAAATCTGTAATTTAAATAAGGAAAACAGCTTTGCTCTGATTGGTCCTTGTCAACCAGCAACTGTCTTCTAGCGGCAAGCATTTATAGCGACATCACATGACGCCCTTGAATGACGATTCCGTATAGGCTGCAGATATACAGTGTATTGTACTTTATCACTTTTATTAAACCCTAAAGATAGAGCAACATAAAGTAGCAATGAAGGAAGTAGTGAATTCCTACAGAGGATGTGGGCAGAAATAGTGAGGGGTATACTGTATACATACAAGTTACCTCTCAGTTCTCATTTGCTCTGTGCCCTGCGCAAGATGCTCATAGCCCGCACACATTTTGGTGGCAATGACTGCAAGCTTCGCGATTTAATCATTATAAATTATAAATGTAGTTCAGTATTGTTGTAAACCACAATACATGTATGCTTTTCTGTACTCTATTTGCCTAGCTTGGCGGCTACCGACTGTGTCTCGCAATGCACTTCCAGCCATGTGTGAAAGCTTATGTTTGCGAAGTCATCCTCCACGAAATGTGCCCAAATACAGCACAATTCGGGTTCCGAAATGCTTAGGAATTTCTCCCGAAATAAAGTCAAGCCATTTATTCCTCAACTCCTCTGAGTTTGGAAGGTGATGCAAAGATGCAGTGCATTGTCACTCAGTGGGCATGTGCCAACCATGGAGTGGACAGGTACTTAAATTTTGTTTGACAATATTATGTCACAACGATGCCGAATTCCGATCCTGTCGTTTACAAGCAGTTTGTTGTTCAAAGGCTATTGCATTCAATTGACATACCGCTTAGATGTCAAACTTAAACCAGGTCACAGACTCATTTTGACCTATGTTACAATATCTATAAAACAGTGGAAAACATTTTGATTTTGATGGAAGGGGACATTTAATAATTGTTATTCTGAAGTGCCTTAGTTTAATTTAAATATCATTAAAAATAAAATACTTTTTTTTTTTTAAAGTATGGTACACTTCTTACAAATCCTGCCACTGTATGTAAACTTGTGGGCAGAACTGTATCTGTGGCTCTATCCATCTATCCATCTTCTAGCTATTTAATGGTTTACCCACAATTATCATGAGCTTTGCACGTATCTACAAATTCATATTGGAAAAGTATAATAAATCCGGAATAACTTAAATTGATTCAGCTGATGGACGCGTGCCGTTAATTTCCTCCCCCAGGGACAGAAAGTGGAGCTGCACGTGGACACCAATGGCGTTCCGCCGGCCAGCTCGTGCGTCACCGCCCCCCCCAACCTGCAGCCTTTCTTCGACGACATGTCGGACAGCGAAAGCCAAAGCAGCCTGATCTCTTCCTTCAAGGTGCCGACAGCGCGACCGATGCACGTCACGTTTGTCTCCATTTTCATCCCTGCTCCTCGTTCTTCCCCACATTCATTGATTTTTTTTTTCCTCTCCTTTTTCCTTTCCTCTCATCACTCCATCCCAGCAGAGAGAGCGGGCGTGTCCGCCCTATGACCGGCACACTCTGTTTACTCCTCCCTCCCCCAAACCCAACACCTCTCTTCCTACAAAGCGCTGCAAAGTATGTCCACCATCCTTTGCTATCAAATGTCTTTCTTCTGACTGCTTTTTTAATTTCACTTCCTCACTTTGTTGCACAATCTCCTTATTTATCTTTTGTTGTTGTTTGTGTTGTAGAGCACTGGTCCCCAACCCCCGGTCCGGTCCGCGAGGCATTTGTTACCGGGCCGCATAGAAGGAATGACCAACTTATATAGTTTCCGTTTTATTGCGTTTTCGTGTGCCAAAGGTGTTTTATTTTGAAAAAAATCTTTCCACTGCCGGTCATGTTAATTTATTTTGGCTGTATATATATGCCACACCTTGACAACCGGTCCATGAAAAAAAAAAATACCGACTCTAAACCGGTCCGCGGTGCAAAAAATGTTGGGGACCACTGTTGTAGAGGACATTTTTACTTTTTGATACATTTGTACACACTTCCCAAGTAATATAGTCACTTCTGTTTGCAGGGGAATGGCGTCAATTGTCAGCAGATGGACGACCTCTTTGACATCCTTCTCAAGAGTGGAGGTACTGAGATGTTGCAAACACACTCCCACTCAACTGTGTTTACAGTACCGTACCTTTTGGTTCAGCTTGTATTGTAGGCGCAGTGTTTTTTTTTTTGTTTTTATGTTTTCAGGGGAGGAGGTCTGTGTCGAGCCAATTTTTGATGTACAGTAATCCCTTGTTTATCACGGGGTTACGTTTCAGAACTGCCCCCATAGATGAAATCTGCGAAGTAGCGACAAATTATTTATTGTATTATTTATGTAAATGTAAAAGTTTCATATGCAATTCTATGCCAATAGGTGATATTTTAGAGAGGTGCATGTATTGTATTTGTCCACTTGAGGTTACTATCCATGCACTCTACATGAGCATAGGGACACAAAATTTGGGTGTACTCTGATTGAGTGATGTAAACATTAGTCCACGAGGACATGATGTACACATATTTCTTGCCTTCAGCATTAGCGCTGTGCCTCAAAGTGATGGTCAGTGTTAAAGCATTATGGGAAGTAGGGCCGGCAGATCCTGCTGCTTCTCAGTATTCTTTGTGGTGATGTATTTAACTGCAGTACTGTAGTTGCAAAAAATCAAGCTGAACGTTGCTCTTTAGTTGCATTTGTTCCTGTCCATATTGTTATGTGTGTGTGCATTAGCTATACGTCGGGCATTCCAGTCATGTTCTTTTTATCCTCAAGCTATTTGGTGACTTACCAAATGTATGATTATCAATAAGGTTTGTTTTTCTGCAAAAGAATACAAGCCCATTTGTCCTTACGTGAGTCATTGTTGCCACATTAAAATCAAATGGTAAGTAAAGCTAACTGTACCAGAGATTTGCAGATGAGTAACTGCACTACACTGACCTATAAAGAAAAATTGCGACACACTGAATCTGCATTAAGTGAACCGCAATATAGCCAGGGATTTCTGTACAAGCGAGCGTCAGATAGGCCACTGCTAGATTGCCACTCACAATTTTTGGCTTAGTTTTTTAAAATTCCTTTCCTTTTGTGCTCTCCAACAGAAATCCCCGGTTTTAAGGCCAACCCGGACCCATCACTCGCCCCTCTGCACTCTGACCCGCCCTCTCCCACCTCCCCGCAATCCCCTCTCCACCTCTCCCCTCCTACCCCTACCTCTCCTCTCGTCTCCCCTCCAGCCCCCCCAGGAGAGCCCTGCACGGGCGGCGGTCGCCTGGAGGACTTCCTGGAGAGCTCCACGCTTCTCGGCGTCGAGCCCGGCGGCGGCCTGACGCTCATCGACGACCTCCACAGCCAAATACTGAGCACGTCTGGCATCCTGGACCACCCGTCCTCCCCCATGGACACGTCCGACCTGGGCTTCTCCACCCACTCGGCGGAGCTGGACTTGGTAGACGCCGCTCTGGACAGTATGGACTGGCTGGACATCTCCATGGTGGGGAACACCAGCGGCGGGAGCGGCGCGGGGGTAGGAGGAGGAGGGGACGGGGGGACGAGCCTGACCCCGCTGACCCCGCACACACCACCAAGCGTCTTCTCTGCTGACTTCCTGGACAGCACGGACCTGCAGCTGCACTTGGAGTCGTGTCTGTAGCCTCAGACGACGGCGCGCTGTGCTCAGGCTCCACCTTGATACCTTCTCTATGCTGTCTCTTATCACTGCTGGGCTCTCTGGCACACGCATATGGAAAACCGTTTGACAATTTATTCAATATCCTTGACATCCAGCTGAAGGTCATTACACTAGTCCCCTTTGTCCTCGATCGTAAGACAATTCAGCGCACTAATAAAATGACTTGTTTTTCTACTGTTTTTTTCCACTACTAGTGCCACTTTTGGCCTATGAGTATATATTAAATCATACTAGCAAAATACTGTGCTGCAATAGTAAGACTACTAGCACCAACTATCATTCACTAGTAGCCTCCTGGACCCTCACTAATAACATGTAGTTGGCCTACTAGCCAAAGTTGCCAAAGTTGTTCTAGTAGTGTGCAGCAATGTCATGCAGTAGTGGGGAAGAAGGTACTAGTAAGATAGTCATTCTACTAGTTCGCCCTAGTTGTTCTACTAGTGTGCAGAAATGTCATACAAGCGTGGAAGGCAGTAGTGGAAAAAAAAACTTTGCTAGTTAGTCGTTCTATTAGTGTGCTGAATTGTCTTACTAGTGAGGACAAGGAGCGTACTGGTTCAGGGAGCTAGGATATTGAATAAATGCTCAACCGGCGTTGCATACAAGCACACATACACACAGCCCTTTCTATTACTGGCTTTATTATGCACTATGAGGTGGACTTCAGGCAAACTGTATAGTATTTCCATGAGGATCCATGAGCATTACCTGCTGAAGGTGAATCAGTCATTTCAAGGAAAGCGTTACCCATCAGGCCTTGTACTGTCAGATGGAAGTGTGTGTGAAGTGCGTGTGTGTCAGTGCCTCCTAAACTTTGCACTTACGTCAGATTGGTTGAAGGGGGGCGTTCAGGTCAGCAGATGAATGTTGGGCGAAGCCGCCTTTTGTGTTACGTGACTGGTCGGCTGAGGTGGTGGGGGGGGGTGCAAAGGCAGCTGTCAGTGGCCTCCCTCCATCACCAGAGCAACCTGAAGCCCACCCACACTAGTCAAAACGAAAAAAAACACGCACAACCGTCATTGGTTGTCAGTTGCTGTTGAAATGAACCATATCAGTGGCGACAGGTTTAACTGAAGCCTCGTTAGAGGTTGTGTATTATTGGTAGACCACTATGTATTGCTGTATATGGGGTGTATATTATCAATTGTTCATATGGCAATTTTTTCTTTGCTGGTTCTTTAGTGGAGCTCGCCAGCTGGGGGAAATAGGGTGAGGGCGGGGCCTCCAAAGACTTGGACCTTGTCTTTTTTTTTTCTAAGAATAAAGAAAAAAGCTATGAAAACTCTTGTCCAAATTATTAATGTAGTTTAACAGGGTGACCAGATTTTGGAGCACTTACTAATACAGGGCAGAGGTGGGCAAAGTAGGCTCTATTCTCGACCAAGCATTAGATTGTCATTGTGAGTCCTGTAATATGTTTGATTATTTTCATAAAATTATATATATATATATTTTTTTTTAAAGTGTTTCCTTAAAATTGGGGCATTTAAATGTATTCGTTTGTGTTTTTAGTTCATCTCCAATTGATTTAATATTTTTTTAAAGTAAAATAATTATACTCTACGTACTGTGCATTAAGCATTTTATTAAATAACTGGTTAGTTATAATTTACCGATTACATGAACCTACTGTGTTTAACATATTTACATTCCTAGTTGACCCCATCTACGAATGACCCATTGTACTCATCTGCCCCTTTTAAAAAATTTAAATGTGGACCTTTAGCACTTAAGTTTACCTCTGCTTACAGGTGGTCCTCGGCTAACGACGGAGTTTCACGTAAATCGGAACGTGCCGTAGTCTATCACTAATCAACGCTAACACAGTGGTGAAGTCTTATTACAGCAAATGGTAAAAACCTGAAAATTGCCACGAGGCGGCGCCATTAAACAGAAATAGCTACTTAAAGGATGAAGAAAATCTACAGGATATAGATTCTATATAGATTTCTCTATATTATAGAGATACAGGACTCATACTCACATCAGCATGACTTTATTTAATATATTTGTGTACAAGAAGCATTAATTTCCTAACTTGAAATCTGTATTTAGATTGTATTTTATCATTTCTATTTACAGTTTACTGCGAGACGTGAGTGACTTGAACGTCAGGTGCACTAATTTTTCAAACTTTTGTAACCGCTTGACGGCGCTTTTTACCTGTGAAATAGTCAAATATTTATTTTTATGCTAACGAAGAAAACTCATTCTGAGCTCCGTTTTAACCAATCAACATCTCATTTTTCTGAGCAATAGTGAGCATTATCATCTTTGTAAAATCTGAATATTTGATACATTTCTTGTATTGGATCTTATGAGAGTGTGCATTTTAGGCTTTTCTTCAATTTTAGGTTGTTTTCCCATTATAGTTGGCTCGTTTCAATAAACGCAATGTGTTTTCTTTCCCAGCGAATGTGGAGGCTACACTACAATCTTTGTTTTCTAAGAACTTTTCCTTTGCCGAGATCGTCCATCCACCTCACAGGTGTGGCATATCCAGATGCTGAAACAGACAGCATTATACTGCACGTGTGTGCCTTTGGCTGCCCACAATAAAAGAACACTTTAAAATGTTCAGTTATACTGTATTGAGGGTCCAGGGGCCTAGGTCATTTTTTTCCCCCTGCATTTAATAGTCAAATGCTTTTTCTGGCAATTTCCTAAAAAGGTAGTGCTTCAATGTGCTTGTGGTGGATAGAGTGAGGCTACAGGGAGAAGAGATAGCAAGGGTGGAGGACTTTAAATATTTGGGGTCAACCGTCCAGCGCAATGGTGAGTGTGGTCAGGAAGTGAAGAAACTGGTCCAAGCAGGTTGGAACGGGTGGAGGAATGTGTCAGGTGTGTTATGTGACAGAAGAGTCTCTGCTAGGGTGAAGGGCAAAGTTTATAAAATAGTGGTGAGGCTGAGGTGGATTTTTTCGCCTGTGGTTCCGAGTCGGAGGTCACCCGGGAGACCTGCGGCTTTCCGTCGGGCATGGGATGAATGAAGACTTGGAGACACTTGGCGTTTGGGCTAATTCGATTTATTGAACAAGCCTTAGTGTCATAACAGCTGCTTACAATGCCAGAACAACGAAAAAGGCCCCCGAAAACCCCTGGATCTCAGTTTATCATGGTTTAATTCTCTGGGCGTGGAATTAACCCCTCCCTGGCTGCATCCGGCAGATGGCCGTTCCTCATGACCATATTTGGAATCACACTCGCCTGCTGGCGCCTCACCTTCTAGCGACGCTCACACCCGGTTCCCTCATCTTATAAGATGCAAAACAATCCTCTTTGGAGACCGGGACGCCTGTTGTGAACCCAAGACACGTTACTATCTGGGCGGAGAATGAAAACCCTAATAAACGTACAAATGGTTGAAGGAAGTCCTTTTAATGTAGAACTTCAAAGAAAAGATGGTGGGCTTGAATACAGATCTCCAAACATTTGGCCCTTGCAAAGGAAGTCTGATTGTGGTACTATTGAAATATACTACAAGGCCAGCCATGATGTACGGATTAGAGACAGTGGCACTGAAGAGACACAGGAAGCAAAGCTGGAGGTGGCGGAAATGAAGATGTTGAGGTTCGCTCTCGGAGTGACCAGGTTGGATAAAATTAGAAATGAGCTCATCAGAGGGACAGTCAAGGTTCGATGTTTTGGAGACAAAGTTAGAGAGAGCAGACTTTGATGGTTTGGACACATTCAGAGGAGAAATAGTGAGTGTATTGGTAGAAGGATGATGAGGATGGAGCTGCCAGGCAAGAGAGCTCGAGGAAGACCAAAGAGAAGGTTGATGGGTGTCGTGAGGGAAGACATGAGAGCAGTTGGTGTTCGAGAGGAGGATGCAGGAGATAGGCTTGAAATGTTATTTTCTCTGGTGGGACAGTTGATGTGCTGCTTGTATTTCGGGAGTTCGTAGTTGAGTTTAGCTTTGTTAAAGTCCCCGAAAATAATGAGGGGTGAGTCCGGGCGTTTTTTTTTTCAATTTCGTTTACTTGTTCGGCGAGCATTAGCAGTGCGGCGTTCGTGTTAGCTTGAGGCGGAATGTAGACACCAGCCAGAATGAATGATGCGAACTCGCGAGGCGAGTAGAATGGTTTACAGTTCAAAAACAGCGACTCCAAATGCAGGTTGCAGTGTGTGCTGAGCACCGTGGCGTCCGTACACCATTTTTTGTTGATATGTGGAAAAAAATTACACACCCTCAAAAACTGAGGGCACTGAAAGTTTCACAAATGAACTTCCTCACACAAACGACACTGTTACTGTAATTGTGGGGTTGGTAATGTGTCTGAATTATACCACTTCAGTTTATGAAACAACCAAATTCTTATTTTTATGCAGATTACCCAATTTAATGTTTAAGATCATCAAACAAATGTAACCCAAGTAAACATAAAATACTGTTTAATGGTGATTTTATTTATTGGGGGGGGGGGGGTGTATTCAGTTACCTGGTCCTGTGTGAAAAAGCAACAGCCCATTAAACCTAATAACTGGTTGGGCCATCCTCAGCAGCAACAACTGGAATCAAGCGTCAATAAGTTTTCAAAGCCTTGTACCTTGCCTGTTTGCTCGCATTTTAATTTCTTACATGAGAAGTTGGGTGATATGAGATGAGCCGTCAGGATTTTTCAGTTTGTATTTTTTTGGGGGAGGGGGGGACTTCCTGCTGCAACTGTGGAGTCTTTGATAGCACAGATGTGAAGGCTGACATTTGCACAGGCAAGAGAGGCCGCAGAGTGGGTTGCAAAGGGGGGTGAGGATGAACCGAGACAGAACAGCAGTGAGAGCTTTGGTCTTACACCTGTTTGGTGTTTGGCAAGTAAAAGCGCAAACAAGTGCTGCAGAGGAGACGACACGAAATGAAACACTGCTGTGCGAGGCAGTGAAGTGCGCCATCTCAACATTAAGCACATCCGCACAATCTAATAAGATCCAATACAAGAAATATACATTCTCTGTAAAGCCTGTCCTCAAGGACTGGAGCCCGTCCCTGCTAAAACCTTAGACCTATGTGCTGAATTTGGAGGGCGGGGAGTTCTCTGTGGTTAGAGTTGGTTCTAATTTAAAGATAGAGTGTTACCTTTTCACATATAATCTTTTTTGGGAGCAAAGGGCATCTTTTTGTTGTTTTAATATGTTTGCAAGCATCTTTTATGTCGCTGTACAAAAAGACAAAAAGTGTGCTGAGGGAAACTTTGTTGTCTAAGTAATCTCGAGTTGGCTAAAGGGAAGCACGGTTGGCGAGTGGTTGGTTCAACCGCCTCACAGTTCTGAGGTTGGCGGTTCCTGTGTGGAGTTTGCATGTCCTCCTCGTGCTTATGTGGGTTTTCTCCGGGTACTCCGGCTTCCTCTCACATATCAAAAACACACACGCTAAGGTTAACCGAAAACTGTAAATTGTCCTTAGGTGTGACTGTCAGCACGAATGATTGTTAGTCTTCGTCTATATGTGCCCTGCAATTGGCCAGCGACCAGTACCGGGTGTACCGCCACCATCTCAATGAGGGTTTGCAGTACAGAAAATGGATGGATGGATATCTGAACTTTTTCCATGGTGACTGCTTTTGTTCTATATTCAATATAGTGTTGGGCAAACTACTTGGAAAATATAGTAAGCTAAGCTACAAGTTATTCTACATTATAATGTACATGTTTAAATATAAATAAAGTGCGTATATAAAGATGCTACATTTATAAATGTAGCTTCAATACACTAAAGCTACCCACCAGAGAAATGTAGCAAGCTAAAGCTAGACTAAAATGACAAAAGTAGCTAAACTGCTTCAAATGTCTTGTGACTCCGCTACGGCCCAACACTGATTCCGTAGGTATTGGGCATCAGCAGGAGGGACAGTGATGAAGCGTTATGTCAATTTCACAAAGGTGACATTTCGGGTTAATCAGTGTCCGTGGAATCGTTTGGGTGTAGAAAATGTGTTTGGCTGCGAAAGATGAAGCATGAATGCCAAGCTTTCCTACTCTGTGGGTGTTTTTTCTAGCCCATTGACTCCTCAAGAGCACACACACACACACACACACAGGATCGTCTCGGCGTCTGAGAGGGCTGCTGAGTCAAATGACTGATCTGAGCTCAGAGGAGCGATGATGCTTCCCGTGTGGCGTGACGGCTTTAGAAGACAAGACAAGACTGGTGCTACTGCAAATATATTAATGAGAGTGCAGTCCTATTACACCGATTGCTGCTATCGTCACAGCAGAGACTGTCTGGAAGGATTTGTGGTGTCAAAGAAAGCCAAATGTAAGGAAGAATACACACATCCACCCATTCATAAAATAGTGTGACAGGTCATCAAAAAAGATTGACACTTATTACAGCATACTACTTGTACATACCACACACTACAGAATATTCTTCTGTCACATACACCACTGAAATTCCCTCATACACAAATTACTGAAATGTTTCGGGTGACCCTACCGATCTTTGCTAACGATGCATGTTTTTGGAATGTGGGAGGAAGCCTGAGTACCTGCAGAAAACACACGCAAGCGCATACAGAACATGGAAACAGAAGGGGCCGACCCCAGATTCAAATTCAGAGCCTCAGAACTCGTTACCTCGTTTATTGTTCACTCCGTGAGACAGTCGTACTATCCACTAGTCCAGCGTGCTTTCGACTACTAGTCTCACTAAATCCTCTTCAAACTATCAGAAATCTAACCAAGATAGGCAGAGAGCAAGTAAGAGAAGGTGGTGCAGATGCCGGTATAAACAAGAGCAAGGTGCAGAGCATATGAGCGTGAGGCCCACAAAGAACAGAGTGGAGGCATGATCGCCTGGAGAGGAACCAGAAATATGCAGGAAGATCTACTGACAAAACAGCTCCCTATTAAAATCAACCACCATGTCTGCCACTCAACGGGCTGCTGTTTTGCATTGCACACGGAACTGTTCTTCATCCAGAACAACCACAAAGCGCAGTCTGGAAGGCGTGAGTAGGTTCCTCATTGTTCCAGTGAGATGGCAGCACAGGATGAAAAATAACACATTTAGATTACATTAAGAAGAGAAGAACTCTTCACCTTTAAAAATACAACAACAACAAAAAAAAGAATCCAGATTCCAGGGAATAAGATGAAACAAAATCCTACATGAGATTACACGGGAATGTCTGAATGATTTAAATTGGATTGATGACCTGACATCATCTATATTTGTATGATTTGGATTTTTTTTAACTATACTATTTTCTTTAATAACATACTGGTTGATGTTCACCAGTAAGGAGGTAATACTAACTCAAATTGTGTACAGACAACAGTAGTGACTACCCAACATTCCTAATAATCCATTTTCTAACCTTGTTTTCCTTTTTTGCATGGCTGCATTATTAAATAACAAACACGTTTGCACTGTCTGGGCTGCATACAAAAAAAAAAACCATCCGCAAACAGACAGAACATGTTTCAACGGCTCCTGTAGTATGAGAAAGGTTGACACTTTGAACGTTAACAGCGACAGGTCAGAAAAAAACTCAGCCGGATAAAAAATCAATTGACTGACTTCAACAATGGATTTCATGTCTCGTGTTGTAAAGTTCACTCTCACACACTTCTACAATGAAACTTCACTTGATCTGTGTGCGGCAAGATGTTTTGGGAATGCGGGAGGAAGCCTGAGTCCCCCATACAAGCAGAAAGAACATACAAACTCCGCACAGGAAGCTTGGAGCAGAGAGTCGAATCCTGAACCTCGCAACTGTGAGGCAGACGTCCAAACCACTAGTGTGCCGTGTTGTCTCAATTATCCATCCATCCATCCATCCATTTTCTGAGCCGCTTCTCCTCACTAGGGTCGCCGAGGGCGTGCTGGAGCCTATCCCAGCTGTCATCGGGCAGGAGGCGGGGTACACCCTGAACTGGTTGCCAGCCAATCGCAGGGCACATACAAACAAACAACCATCCGCACTCACATTCACACCTACGGGCAATTTAGAGTCTCCAATGAATGCATGTTTTTGGGATGTGGGAGGAAACCGGAGTGCCCGGAGAAAACCCACGCAGGCACGGGGAGAACATGCAAACTCCACACAGGCGGGGCCGGGGATTGAACCCGGGTCCTCAGAACTGTGAGGCTGACGCTCTAACCAGTCGTCCACCGTGCCGCTGTCTCAATTATAACTTATAAATTAAAATTAAAAATGTAATTTGTTCTTATGATGAATTATTTATTAACCATAAGCCATAAGTTCCCAAATATGCTTTCCTCCCCTACACAATCAAGGGTTAACGCTTCATAAACATTACTTTTCAGTAAGATTGGGTAGGCCAATCAAAAAAAAAAATAAAATAAAATAAAAGACAGGTCGACACAAAGTCACCGGGAAATGAGATTCACTACGATTGCGTCGAGAAAAGGATGCTGGTGGCGATGTGCCTGAGCTAAGCGGGCCCAAAGGAGCTCATTGTGGAAATGACTTGTTGCAGGCCTAAATGAAGCTGCATATTTGCATCTCCTTTCATTTTGTAGAAGGTCACCAATGACAGCACCGTCCAAAGGGGCATTAGTACGGAAAACGCACACACAAACGCATTATTTTGATGACAGCACCTCACTCTGTGCTTTGTGTGTGTAAATAATCCAAATCAACAACAACAACAAAAAGCAATCTCCTGTTGCTCCTCTCATGAAGTCACATTTGAGGTTGACTGACAATGTCAAGTAGATATTCATTCAACTGGATGTTATTTGTTTTTTAAATAGTTTGCTTCATTGTAGTGGTATATTGACTATTTGCCACTGGAATGTAACAAAACAAGGTAACAAAAGATAGAAACAGCTCTTAGTATCGACACCTCTGCAATATACAATCACAGTAATACTGCTACAACATACTATAATGTTAAATTAATAGCTCTCTTGGCAGTGTCTGTCAATCAAAGTCAATCAAAAGTCAGCATTATGATCTTTGTGAATTTGTGAATTGTGGCCAGTGAGTGTATTGATCCTGTTGCTGTACTATGTCTAACAATCAAAACATTGTTTCTTCAGTATGACAATCATGTGACGTAGACTAAGCTTCAAATGCACAATGATGGCTGAGTGATGTTTGCGTATGAGGGGGTGTTGTTGGTGTTAATTCTCCACTGTTATTCATCCCCTGTGGACATCAATGACCTCTTTTGTCTTTGTCTTTCTAATTGGCCAAGCGAGTGAGTGCAGTCAAATGGTCTCAGTGGCAACATCAGTGGTCATTCACCTAACGAACAGAGTTTCATTACTCTGCGCTCCATTTTCAGTCTCGTTTGGCACGGTTTGCTTTATCCTCTGTGAGGACATCTAAACTGCCCATTGTGGAATTACTTGACACTCCATGCAACTTCATGGATGTTAAAATCATCTAACCAAAAATGTGCAATCTGTTCCAACCAATCAAACGTAATCATGTTCCAAAATCATTTAATACTACAGTATTAAATGTAGATGACTCCTGCCGTGCACTAAATGACTGACAGTACATACATTCACACGCCACAAACATTTGGTGCACCTTCATATTCTAATGAGATGCAAAAAAACAAAACTCTAAAACACTGTAAAAGCAAAAGCAGGCCTATTTTAATTAATGACTACCCATCAACCTACCTACCTACCTACCTTACCTTACCTGAAATGTTGTGGCCATTGAGTGCGGAAAAAAAATAAAACAATAAAAAAAAAATATATATATATATATATATGTGAAATAATAATTTAGTTCTGTATATGAAGACAACATTTTAAATTCAACTTTTCAAAACAAAATGTTATCATACATAACATTGGAGGTATTTTTGGTATGAACTTATGAACAGAAGTCTCTCTTTGGCTATTGCTGTGTACCATGAGCAAAACATCATGTACAGTAACACTTCTATTGTAATCACAGCCAAGCATTTAAGCGCATATAAAAATGACAAGCCAATCAAAAGCATTATGTCAACGCCAGAAGGAGAAAAACCTTACACGTCTGTCAGTTAAACATTGCATCAGTGGAAACATGGGTTTTTGATTTTCTTTGCATGTGCAAGGGGAGCATACACAATTTAATTCAAATCTCATAAGGGAATTTTTAATTTGCAATGACCATTTCCAGTTCCCTGGCAAATGAACCCTTCATGTTAAAATGTGGTTCAATGAATAAATGAGAGCATTAGAAACGCAGCTTATGCATTACCTAACTGAACAATGTTAATTGGATTTCATTAGAAAAAAATTAACATGAGCAAAGGTTATCGCAAAAATGAGCTCAGTTGCAGCTTGTTTTATTTATTCCAATGGTTGTTTAAAACTACAGGGGTGCCTTGAGGTACAATTTTAATTTATTTTTGTGCATCCTAATTCATTGTGCGACTCCTTCTGGTGTGTGCGCCTTGACCACCTGGGGGCAGTATAATACAAACATGTGGATATACATGGAGATGGTCACAACTCAACTCAGTAAGCTGCAGTAACAATAGTTACTTTTCACAGAATATAAAGAAAATATGTCTGTGAGTATTGTGATATTGTCTGTCTACATGTTGCTCCACCACTTTTGTTCTAACATATTAAAGGGTTATCACAAATGCGATTCATTAGCCCAACTGTGGCGTTTTGTATTGTTTGTTAGCATTAAGCTAAGTGTGTGGTTTGTTGTTATGTGGTTGTTTGAAATACACGTGCTGGAATTTTTTTTTTTTTTTTTTTCCACTAGGAGTGACAGCTTGAGGGCTCTTTTTTAAAGAATTGTTCAATTTTCTGCCAAACTGCTGCTTGTTTTGGAGTTCACTTGAGTTCACTGCCACCATAGCGCATTCGTATCTTAAATGTTTGCCCCTGTGTTTGTTTCACACAGCCACACGCTAAGCACCTTTGGTGACACAAGTTTCTGGCACTACATCCTATAAGCAGTGATCAATAGGCTGACGTTTGTTGATCAATGTGCTTCCTATTGAAGTGTGTGCTCCACAGGAGTTGAGCTTCTAATTGCCTGAGACAACAACACGGGACTCTGTCACGCCAGCCAGGAGACGCATCTGTCAGCATTCTAGACAATAACCCTGCTCTGCGTGTTTATGTATGTTGCTGGTTCCAGTGGTGCAAATGTTTGTGTCATCAATTTAATTTCAAAATGTCGAATAATGGAGACATGGAAAATCAATGGCTCTACAAGTTTGGCTGTTATTACCATTTATTTTTCACCATTATTCATCATTTCTACAGTAACAATGTATGAATCAGAATGGTAAAAAAAAATAATAAATAAATAAAAAGATATAACACAAGCAAAAGGTGCACAAGGTGGTGCATTTTAAAACTTACTGATATGACACTCAATGAAATGTATGTTTGTAAATCACTGAACAGCATCAAATGTGAGACATGCATATTGTGGCATTATAGGCGCCACCACAAAACGTTTGTACAGTCATTGCAGAGTCAGCTGGAGTAGGCTCCATCTCACCCTCTGATTGCCAACACATGGTATGCATAAGTGCACATAAACTTGTTGCAATGTTTTTTCCATTGCACTTCACGACTGACTGCATGTGCCAGAATTCCACTTGGCAGGTGACAATTCAGAAGGATTGGATAATTGCCATATATAACAAAATAAATGCCATTCCATTAAGTGTTATCAGTGGACGCATACGAAGCTAAAATATGAATATTCATCAACACTAGGAATTATTCAAATTTAATATTCAACACATTGGGCATGTGTATGGGGACAGGATAATTGGAAACTTAGAGGCACTTTGTGAATAAACTTCAAGATAAAGATACACATGAATTCAGTCAAATTATTCGGAATTCCTGTTTTATAGGTTCTTTAAATCTATTATGCATTTGTTTTGTTTTTTGTTGTTTTTTTACAACAAAGTTACAGATGGAAACATACGCTGACACAGCACAAGTAACCCAAAATGCAAATATAGTCAAATAAAGAGCACAGACTACTTTCAATTGCAGCATTTTCTGACTATATGCAAATTTAATTCTAATACTTTTATTTATGTCTGGGAAAGATTTCCTTTAAAAAATAAATTAATTAATAGATCACAAATGTTACTCTTTTTAAACCATGGAATATTTCCGGAGACATGACTTTAGGTATAAAAACAAATATGTATATATTTTTTAAATACAGTACACAAAAAGTATTTTATCATTTATTCTCGGTCTTATGTTTGCTGCATTGTCTGTTTACAAGAGTAATACGAAACCATCCAAGGCCTTGCAGTCCATGCAAACCCTAAAATAACATTTAAATATTCATTTCATATCCATCTTTTCAAGTTTTAGAATGTTTTCTTCTCTTATAAAGTTATAAAATGTTAATGTGCCTGTTTGTTTGTTAAAATTCAGTAGTGTATAGTAGAGTTTGCGTGTGCGTTGGCTATACTGCTCGTCGTCGTTATGGTCACAGGTGAGCTGGAAGGTATCCCAGCTGACTTTGGGAGGGCGGGAGAACACCATGGACTGGTTGCCATCCAAACAAAGGGCACACATAGACAAATTGATAGAAATCTGAATTGCGTCTCTTTTAACGATGCATTCTCAATCCCAAATTGAACAAAGGAAATTTACGTCCAAATGATGGCGCTTAAATGAACGACACATGCATGTTTGCACAAAACATCACCAGACTCTATCCAACTGTCAGATTGTTAGATATTTTCCACTTGGACTAAACCTAAACACAATGCAATGCTTCATGTGACCATCTTTCTCTTTGGTTTCAAGCCAAACATTTCTCCTTCACTCTTTCTCCCCCACTTTCGTTTCTTTCTTTTCTTTCTTCTCAGTCGACCTCCTCCCCGCTGTCCTACATTTATGCCCGTTTTTTCACTCTCTCCATTACACTCCCGCTCTCGATTATACTCTCTCTCTCTCTCTCTCTCACACACACACACACACAGAGCATGTAACGGAACGTGGAGGATGTGCAGAGTTTGTTTGGAGATGACGACACATAAAAAAGGGGGATTTTTGAGAGAGGCGATTTGTGGAAAGCGGAGCAAAAAGGCCCTTGTCAATCTGGCTTAGAATTTCATTAGAAATGTCCATGTGGCGGTTTTACTTGGCGAGAGAGCGAAAAAAAAAAAACTCTCTCAACTTGGCTGTACGGTGACATCTGCTCAAGTGAGAGAGTTTGCGTTGAGCGTTGGCAAACGTGTTACCAAGCTGCAGTGTGACTCGGGCGACCTGTGAACGTTCTGGACTCAAAACACACACACGCGCACACCTGCAACGCGGATGGATATCTGAGAATGTGTGTGTATTTGTTATATGTGTGTGGTTGCGCATGCATGCATGAAAAGCAAGAGCAGACGTGGACGGGCATACCGATAAGGAGATGAACAGGAGTGACCACAGCAGATGTTGACTGTCCTCTGCATGTCGCACACCCACACCTACACACACACACGCACACACAGAATCGAGAGTTCACCTGCAACCTTAATGAGGACAAGCGTTGTAGAAAATGAATGGATGGATGTAGTTGTACCCGACCCCTTATTCCTTCCTGAATCTTAATTTCTAAAAAAGGAAAATGAAGTATAACTACATTTTCATGTTACCAAGACATTTCAGACAATTTGAATGCTCGCTACTGTGAAGAACTGTTTGGGAAAGACCCTTTTCTGTTCCAGCATGCACACAGCAATGACCTGGAATAGAGTATCTGGATGTTTATGGAAGTCACATTTATGACAGACCTTTTTATTTGGATTGCATAATAATCATAATAATATAGTGTTGCCTTGACATACAAATTCAATTTGTTCCATGACCACGCTTGTAATGCAAAACACTCACTGTCTCAAAAAAATTTTCCTTATAGAAATGAATGGAAATGCCAATAATCCTTTCCAGCCCTCCAAAAAACACCAACAAAAAACGGAACGCATTTTAAATAAGAAAAAATAGCACTTTTCATTATTGTACTTTATAAAAAAAAAAAAGTACAGTAATAAGTAAATAGAATGTAAAGATTATCATTAGTTTAATTTGTCATGTTTTGTGGTGATGGCAAAAACGGAGGACCCCAGCAGACCCCAGCACAGGAAAGCACCGATGCAAGGATGATTTATTTAAAAAAAAAAAAAAGGCAAATGAAGCACATGGACACAAGCACTAAAATAACAAAGGCCAAAAAACAAGCTTCAAAGTAACAAATAAACGTTCACCACTACAACACAACAGGGAAACTGGCACGACAGGATTCGGGAAACATGACAAACGACGACGATGATCCAGAAAGGAGGGAAAGAAGCCAGGGAACTAAATAAATTGACGAGACAACAAGGCACACCTGGAAAAGACACGAGTGGCTGAAGGGAGCTGATTGGTGGAAACAAGGTAGAGGGCTGACGAGAACAGCTAGATAAAAACTAAACAAATGAGCAGACAAGACATGAGCGTGTGACGTGGGAAAAAGTAACAAAGAAGTGAAAATACCACTAATGTTACAAGAAAATACACACAGCAATTCGGCTGCTCGATTGCCTATTTCAATGGCCGGGTCGACCAGGACCTTGAACTTAAAAGCTGCATCGCAGGCATGACGTCGCGTTTTCGGTATGTCGAAAACGCGACGGATTTAATTACAAAAGTTAACTGACGTATAATAAAATCATGAACAGTCAACACAAACGCGAAGCTGCCAGGATCAGGAAAAAATCGTTGTTGTTTAAAGGATGAGGTTGGAACTTTATGGTAAAAATTCTATATTTTTCCTTCAGACTCAATGTGAAAGTGTTTGTTTTTTGTAGAACTAGATATTAATATACAGCATCCCCAAATAAGTTAATTTCAGTTTTTTTTTCTACCCTCCCCATCTCCAAATACACAACTCTCTCTCTCTCTCTCTCTCTCTCTCTCTCTGTCTCTTTCTAACTCTCTCCTCCCTCTCTGGCACTGATGAGAGGTAAACAGAGGAGGAGTGCTGCTTGGGTTCCTGAACTGTTGCAGCACTCAGTGGAGCATCCCCCCTACCCCCTCAAACACACACACATTCGCTCACTCACGCACACTCGCGCATTGCACTCGTCACCTCTTAACTGTGCAGGACAGTTGAAAGGAGAAGAAGAAGGTGAAGAGTTGATTATTATTATTTGAATCAAAAAAAGAAGAGGAGCGTGCAGTTCTTCTGGCCAACGATGGAGAACACATGAAAAGAAAACAAAGGAAGAACTAAGAGGGGGAAAGATGCTGTTGAGTAAAGTTAGCACACGTTTCTAGAGGGAATTTTGAACCTTTGGACTTTTGGGGGAGGACCGAAGAAGACAACACCGAGGGAAAAGGTGAGAGCAGGGATTCAGTTTCTGCTTTTTTTTTTTAAATGATGACAACGCCCCTGATTTTGCTTCTAAACATAAGATCCTTTTGTTTAAATAGACTATTTGTACTAAGAGCCACTTGAGTCCAAATTAGTCGTTGTTGCTACTTTTCAATGCGCTCTTGCTGATGTGGTTGTGGTCTTTACATGTATCAATTTGTTTAGCGTCTCATCCACATTCAACATGTGTCTTAGGTCAGTTGAAAAAAAACAAGAGGAGAATTTGTTTGATGCCCCCCCAAATTGCATTTGATACCCCGAAGTGCAATTTTTGTGTTTAGAATTTTTTTGAAAGGTATCCATTTTTTCGAATGTGTAGACTTGGACTAAAATGGAACTTCTTGCCACTGACATTTTCCTTGTCTTTAATTGTCTTCTAGCTGAAAGCTGCACATTGGACAGCAGCATGGCACCAGTCCTTCTGCCCCCCCGCCATCTTTTCTTCCTCTTTTACCTCTCTTCCCTAATTACCCAGCCCGGCGTCACTCAAGATCCGTCTGTCACCACGGTGACGGTTACTGAAGACAGCCCCTTCGTCGTCCCTTCCACACTAGTCAACAAGACAACTCCCACCTATCTGGAGACCACCCAAAACCCCCTTCAAGACACGGGCCTGTCCACTCCCTCCAGTGGAGGCGATGCGGACGACGAGGACGGGCCCCCTGTTGGGGGGACGCGTTGCCAGGGTTACTACGACGTGATGGGCCAGTGGGACCCGCCCTTCAACTGCAACGCCGGTGTCTTTTTGTACTGCTGCGGTACCTGCTTCTATCGGTTCTGCTGCCAGTTCCGCCAGCAGCGGCTGGACCAGCGCATCTGCTCCAACTACGACACGCCCATCTGGGCCAACACCGGCAAGCCCGTGGCCGCCATCACAGAGGGCCAGGAGGACCAGGAGCGTGACCGCACACACCTCATTGTCTACATCATCTGCGGCGTGGTGGCCATCATGGTGCTGGTGGGCATTTTCACCAAACTGGGCCTGGAGAAAAGTCGCGGAGGAGGCGCGGCGGCCATCGCCGCCGCACACGCTGACCTCAACTCCAGGTAGGAGGCATGACAAAAAATGTGTATGTGCGTGTGAGTAGAGAGAATGCAAAGACAAAGAAGTTGATGTCATTCAACTGTACAAAACAGTGGACAGCGTAACAATGCTCAATTGCCTGCTGGAGAGGTCAGTCCCACTTGATCTCCACACTTCGGACCGGGAAGCTGTCTACTTATTTATACAGCTGATAGCGTTGCACTCTGTCAGAATGCAACAGTGAGTCGACTGTATGTGCCCGCACATGCATGTGTTTTAGGCATGGTTGGAAAGTTGGAAATTCTCTTTTCTTCCTAAAACAAATCCGAAAAAATAATTTGGAATAAATATCTAAAGTTCCAAAGTGTCCCAGTGGGGGAAAATGACATAAATTTACAACTTTACAAGCAAGTTGGAAGCAGGCACATTTGAAGGCCTACCAAAAATGTGTGCATGTTTGTTCTCCCTGCGCAAATGTGAAACTAATACGTAGTATATTCAAATGATAATACGGTCAACAGATCCCGGAGAAATAGTTTTGATCATGGTTTGTCATGGGAACACTGGGACCTGCGATTTGACGAGCAACCAATCCAGGGTGTAGCGCCTCTCACCCAAAGTCAGCTGCGATAGGCTCCTGCTCACCCGCAACCACCCGAGTGAGGACAAGCGGTACAAAAGATGGCTGGCTGGCTGGGTGGATGGATGCATGGATGGATGGGGAAGCTCTAAATCAAATCAAATTAGGACAACATCAGTATCCAAAATAGCCACTAAAAATCCCAGCTGACTTTAGGTTGCTACATTGTGCTTTATGAGTCACAAAATGTTTAATGAGTCAGTGATTTGGCGAGTGACTGTGCAGTAAGCAGCAAAGCTGCACATTTTTCCATTTGTAACCCCGTTTCTAATTTCTTTGTTTTTATTTCTCCGTGTGTCTTATTGCCCTACTTTGGCTTTCTTTTCCACGTAGCGTTGTATTTCACCCCTTGTGTAACATTTGCTTTGCTTGTAAGCATGATTTATATATGAAATAAAACTAACATTTTGAAGAACACTAATTGAGCTAGCTATCTTTGCCGCAATAGATGTTTAAATTTCCCTTGAGGGCGACTGTGTTGAGATAATAACTCATTACGTAACATTTTTAAAATATATTTTCGAATGCGTGGCACGGTGGCCGACTGGTTAGAGCGTCAGCCTCACAGTTCTGAGGACCCGGGTTCAATCCCGGACGCGCCTGTGTGGAGTTTGCATGTTCTCCCCGTGCCTGCGTGGGTTTTCTCCGGGCACTCCGGTTTCCTCCCACATCCCAAAAACATGCATTCATTGGAGACTCTAAATTGCTCATAGTGCGAATGGTTGTTTGTTTCTATGTGCCCTGCGATTGGCTGGCAACCAGTTCAGGGTGTACCCCGCCTCCTGCCCGATGACAGCTGGGATAGGCTCCAGCACGCCCGCGACCCTAGTGAGGAGAAGCGGCTCAGAAAATGGACGGATGGATGGATTTTCGAATGCCCTTATGTGTCTCCGATATGACGCAATTAGATGCTGTTCCGAAAGAAACAAAGGCGGTGGGATTAAGTTGGTAGTCTTTATCAGCGGAAGAAAATATGGAGTTTGCACCGTCCACTGTTCTGGCAGGACAAGATTTTAGCGCACCTGAAGGACTTTTTTGTCCATTGATAAACTTGTGAGGTAAGAAATCACTGAAGGTTCTTCCACCCCAAACTCATCTAACAATGCCTTCCCTAACACTGGAAGCAGAATGTAGAAACATGTCTCAATAAAACAAGTAAGGTTTAGGAGTATCTAATGCCTGAGTGATTATTTATTAATGCATGCATTAAAATACATTAAAGCCAGAGCAGTCAAGTCCATGGGTTCCATGTTCCTGAGGAAATGATGCGTACAACCCCTTCGCTTTCATCACAGGCTAAGCTAACCTCCATTCTCTCTCGTTCTTTTCAAACATTTCCATACGGGGCCATCTTCACTCACTTGGTCATAAATCATGCTGTGTGTATTCTTCAAAAGTCCTCCAAGCATCTTCCACATCTCGCCCTCAACTATTCTGTGTCCTTTGCTTGCCTCCCTTTCCCCTTTCTTCTGAACAAAGTCCTCAAGGCGCCACAGAGCTGATCAAGGCCCAGCTACCTGGTGTCAACCTCTACCATCTTTTTCATTTAACCTTTCAAGCACCCTGTCTCCTAGCATCACCTTCTTCCATCATCACCTCCTTAATTATCATTACAAAGACAATTTTGGTAGAGAAACTAGAGATGCTTCTCATTAATATTTCCCATACCCTGCTCAAATCAGTGGCCTCTCATTTCAACAGATTACCCCCTCTCATTGAGATTAAACCAGTTTCTCCAAGATTACAGCTTTACTGTCTCTGGACTCATTTAGTTAATAAGCATGCTGACGGTAATCCCAGCTTCGTGCATCTCACATGTCATATATACTGTAAGCACTTTAAGTGGTTAAAAATCATAAATACAGTATGTACATCAGTATGTACAGTATGCACATGTACGCGTAAAATGATTAGCACTCTTGAATCCCCGCAGTTTTCCTCAATCAGCGTTGGAACCTAAAATCCAAAGTGATCCTACACTAAGATTAAACATGCGCACACATCCACATACCTTCTAGTATGCTACTTCTCAAAACTGGCTTCAGTGTGCTCTTATTCTGCCCTTTTCAGTAAACTTTGTCATTGTTTGTCACCAATTACCTTCCTGCTATGTGTATAGATAGAGAGACAGACAGACACAGACAAACACACACACACACACACACATACGCTGTGATTTATAGTTCAATTAACAACAAGAATGATAGTGATGGCATTTAGGTTGCATGAGCACAGTTCACGTCACCAGAATAGCCACTAGGCGAGATACACCGCTTTTTAAAGTCCAACGTGTGAGTATTCAGCAGAGGTCACATGGTTGCGAGTATGCGGGTGTGTACGCGTGTGTCCACATGCAAATGTGTGCTTTTATGCCTGCCTGGCGAGTCCCAGTGAGATGATCGAGCTTCAGTATTTTTCTTCACGTGTTTAATTTGGGGGGCACGGGGGGGGGGGGGGGAGGTGACAGCCATGGAGCTGCAGTATATGTTTGACTGGCTTGCACGTGTGCATGTGCAGTGATCTTATTAGCCACTATGTTATGCAATGAAGGACAGAGTCACTTAAAGGGTTTGACTGCTGACCCGATTTAAGTCGGACACATACAAAATACTCAATGCAGTACATATGGATGCGTGTGACAAATGCATGTGATCATGTTTACTCTTGTTAGATTCAAGCTTTTTTTTCATTTGTTTGGAAGTTTAAGGGACAAGTGTATGCTACAGTATTTACTTTAATGGCAGAGTCACTCACAATGCAATATTAGAACAACACTATTGATAATGTCACAATACACCGATTAAGCAATGACAGATACAGTGGAAGAAAGCCATCAACAAAACATAACGACATCTATGTAACTGAAGACGGAAACATTTAGCATACAAAAAAGTATAGAATTGAAATACTCTCATATCGCTTATAATATTACCATTTTGATGAAAAGCTGATGTCCAGTTTACATTTATTTCAGAAGCAAGCAAAGAAACATGTTTTGTTTAGATAGTCTTGCTGTTCAATAAATTGCATAGATCTACTATCCTTAATATACTATATGTATACATATATATATTTCTTGCAATTAGTGTTTTTAACTAACGATTCCAATACACTGTATATAGTTATATATATAGATGTGCACAATCCCAAAATCTAGAAATATACTGTGTAGTAAGAATGTCAGTATTAAGACACACATACAAATAAAAAATTTTTAAACAGTTTCCACGATTAATACATCACTTGAAAAATATGTTTGACAACACTTGATGACATGTCATTAAGTGATGTGACTTTTAAGCCACATAAATAAACTATCCCAATTTACGAGGCTCTACAAAAAAATTTCAAATCAAAAACAAAATCTGGAATTTCTGTATGGAACGAAAATAAAAGTCCCTCAGATCCTACAAAATTAACCACTGAGTTTTGTTAGAGGAGAACTTGTTCAAAATACGACAATATAATGTGAGCGAGAGCAAATCCAGACCTGATTCATGTGCCGTGCAATCGAACGCTGCCGCCATTGAGTGCATCAACAGAGAGGAAGCGAGCACACGTATTGACACAATCGCTGTCTGGGTTCATCACAGTGAGCAGCCATGTGGTTGCTCTCAAAGTGGATGTTTGTCGTGATGTCAAAAAAGATGTTTTGCGGTCACAGTGAAGATAAAAAGTTGACACACTTCTGGTCAAAATGACAGGTTTTTGTGATGTAAATGCTGCGCACTTATATAGCGTTTTATCTACGCCATCATGGTGCCCGAAGCGCTTTACACAGGCTCACATTCAACACACCAATGGCGGCTGCTGCCATGCAAAGGTGGCAAAGGTTTTGAAATGATTTCTCTTAGTCTCATTATTTTATATAAATGAAAACCTGGCATTTGAACTGGAGAGTTTATATCTAATGTGTGTTTAAAAAAAATTATCCCAGGATGCTATAGTAAAATAGTTAACTATATTATTGATTTACCTGGCAAAATAATCAATTAGTCATACCGTGGGCACAATTTTATCTTATTATTATTATTATTTAACTTATATTGCAGCCATTTGCTAAAATCATTTAAGTTCATTTTTTTCCTCATTAATGTGCACACAGCACCCCATATTGACAGAAAAAAACCGGAATTGTTGAATTTTTTGCAGATCTATTAAAAAAGAAAAACTGAAATTTCACACAACCATAAGTATTCGGACCCTTTGCTCAGTATTTAGCAGAAGCATCTTTTGAGCTAATGAGTCTTTTTGGGAATGATGCAACAAGTTTTTCACACCTGTATTTGGGGATCCTCTGCCATTCCTCCTTGCAGATCCTCTGCAGTTCGGTCAGGTTGGATGGTGAACGTTGGTGGGCAGCCATTTTCAGGTCTTTCCAGAGATGTTCAATGGGGTTTAAGTCAGGGCTCTGCCTGGGCCATTCAAGAACAGTCACAGAGTTGCTCTGAAGCCACTCCTTCGGTATTTTAGCTGTGTGCTTAGGATCATTTTCTTGTTGGAAGGTGAACTTTCAACCCAGTCTGAGGTCCTGAGCACTCTGGACAAGGTTTTCGTCCAGGATATCCCTGTACTTGGCCGCGTTAATCTTTTCTTCGATTGCAAACAGTCTCCCTGTCCCTGTAGCTGAAAAACATAATGCTGCCACCACCATGCTTCACTGTTGGGACTGTATTGGACAGGTGATGAGCAGTGCCTGCTTTTCTCCACACATGCCACTTAGAATTAAGGACAAAAAGTTCTATCTCGGTCTCATCAGACCAGAGAAACTTATTTCTCACCATCTTGGAGTCCTTCAGGTGTTTTTTTTTTAGCAAATTGCCCAGTTTGCCCAGACGGCCAGCTCTAGGAAGGGTTCTGGTCGTCCCAAACATCTTCCATTTAAGGATTATTGATGCAACTGTGCTCTTAGGAACCTTAAGTGCATCAGAATTTTTTTTTTGTAATCTTGGCCAGATCTGTGCCTTGCCACAATTCTGTCTCTGAGCTCTTCAGGCAGTTCCTTTGACCTCATGATTCTCATTTGCTGTGACATGCATGTGAGCTGTAAGGTCTTATATAGACAAGGGTGTGGCTTTCCTAATCAAGTCCAATCAGTATAATCAAACACAGCTGGACTCCAATGAAGGTGGAGAACCATCTCAAGGATGATCAGAAGATATGGACACCACCTGAGTTCAATATATGAGTGTCACAGCAAAGGGTCTTTGTGATATTTCAGTTTTCTTTTTTAATAAATCTGCAAAAATTTCAACAATTCTGTTTTTTTTCTATCAATATGGGGTGCTGTGTGTGCATTGTAAGGGGGAAAATGTACTTAAATGTTGTTAGCAAATGGCTTCAATATAGCAAAGAGTGAAAAATGTAAATGGGTCCGAATATGTTCCGAACTCACTGTATATACTGTGGATGTCTTAAATTTGGGTGCTGGGGAAGAACCAGATTTTTTATTCAAGTATTGAAGCGAAAATGTTTGAGAAACCCGCTAAGAACAAATGACAGCTGCAGTAAAATTCATCTTTATTGTTATTATTTTTGAACAAATGCTCCCCACTAACCAAGAGTGGTTCCACTCGGACCGTATCACTGCCGTCTGTGATAACTGCTCCCTGGTGAGCTTTGTCTCCTCTGCTGCTGCCATTTTTTCCAACGACTTCCACTCGAGAAGAAAGACGCACGCCAGGCAACTTACTGAGCTTTAAATGGCTGCCGTGTGAAGAAAAGTATTTAAAAAAAACAAGAAAAGAGAATGAAAGTTTTCAGCGAGTTTCTTACCTCCAGGGGTGGAGCTGTCACTGTCTATCACCTCTCACCTGCCACCACATTGCTGGTTGAAGTTCGTCTTCACATGCATTTATGCTTGCCGGCAAATGTGTTAATGTCGCACGTGAGCGCTTTCCCCATAACTGCAATTCTATCCTCTTTCCAATCTGATCACATCTACGTTGACAACTTCCCATCAAATGTGTCAATTTTCTCCCGCAGGCAGCATTATGTTCCTCTCTCCTACTTCTCTTCAGTCTCGCCGAGCTCCACTGGGCACCCCAGAAACACTTCAATGTGGGTCGGCACTTTTTCTTTTTAGCTCTCTGCTTTTGTACGTTTCAAGGCGACGCAAGAATGCTTCACATCTAAACGATTGTCGGCTTTTTATTTTTTTAATCTTAAGGACCAGCATGTTAACATTTTCTTTTTCAAGTTCATAAAAGGGAAGAAAAAAAAAAGGGTCGAGTTCATATGAGTCACACGCAGCAAGACTCTGAGGGCATTCATTTCATCTGTGTCCATTACTTTCACTATAGATACAAAAAAAAAACATAGATAAATATGAGTTTTATTGGTATGAAGAATAATAACTAAAAAAGCATTCCTCTGCCAAGGTACCAAAAATGTTACCAATAAATGTATGTAAACTAATTAATTTAAAAATATATATAACAGTGAGTTAGTTTATCAAAGCTGAAATGTATTGAATTTACACAACAGGGTGATGATATCCATCCATCCGTTTCTACAGTGACTCAAAGTCGCATGAGTTGGAGCCTATCCCAGCTGACTTTGGGCAAGAGGGGGGCACAAATACACAAACAGAGACAAAATAAACTATTTCATTTCATTTTTTAACTTACATCTTTGTGTGTCATCCGGCAGACAAACACATACACGCACAACATCAATAAGATGTGAAAACAATTGTTAGCTGAGATTGAACACACATTTCATCACTGTGTGTTCCACTCACTTTTTCATGAGTAATTTTATTATTTTCTCAATTTGACAACTTTTCAGTGAGTTATGCAGCAGCATCAACGGCTAAATAATAACCCAGAAAAAAAAACTTGACTTTAAAAGTAAACTAAATGCAAACAAATCCGAGTGAAGGATGGACGCAAATGCTTTTATTCAAGATTATGCGCTGATGGTTGTATGTGCAAACACCTTCATTGAATTTTCTCCGTTTTTGAGATACGGTTGACTCCGCAAGAGAGAAACATGTTACGTACTCCAAGTCGGGTGGTTGTGTGTGCTACTTGGGAAATGTCAAATCACCACACGTGTGTGTCACCATTATTCCGTTAGTTACGCAGTATTGCTCCATTTTGCATCTACATGCTCAACAGCAGTATGTGCATGACAAACTTGTTGTTTCGAGCTTACTTCGGACCAAAAAGCGTAAATATTTGACCGGTTTTAGTTCAAAATCTGTCTCCCTGATTGCCTGAGAGAAATAGAAGTGAGGAAAGTAACTGTGTAAAATCTTAATCACGGGACTTATGACGGGACTAATCCACATTTCTATGGATTTTGTGTGATCCAATGTGAGGCACTTTTGTCATGTGAGGTGACAGGTGTGTAATGACTCCCATTTGAACTGAGTTGAAATTTGATTGGTTCTGAACACAGCCACATCCCAGTTATAAGAGGGTGTGCATATTTGTGCAACCGCATTGTTTCAGTTCAGTTTATTTTTAGTTCCCCTCTCAAAAAATGTTAGTTTTTACAGGCTATAGGTTACAATCATGGTAGACAAAGTTTTTAAATGATTTATCTTGGACTCATATTTTTTTGCATCGCAAAAACCTGCCATTTGAACAGGGGTGTGTAGACTTTTTATATCCGCTGTATTGATGTATCACAAAGTTGATTAATTCATGGCTAAAATGATTGTTATTTTAGTCTTTATTTTATCAGTGAGTGAGATAAATCTCTTTAACCTTTGATGAAGAGACACAGGAGACTACAGAAGAGAACTAAAACCACGGCGGAACGGAGAAACGTGCCAAGGTCACTTTGTGTTTTCACTCGAGCATTATCTCAAAGTGTCGTGTTTCCAGCTAAGCCACATGCTGTCAAGTAACATTTGGCCAAGATGTGCGGCCGAAGTAGATTATTGCACTGACGGGGGGCAACGGCGGACCATCACTGATCTGTCAGTGTGACTTTAAAGTCAGAGAGATGAAATAATAACGTATACTGGCCAAACTACAAGGGCATGTGCATGATGGAAGTGCTGAACAAATTTATTAGACCACCACCCAATGCAAGGTTTGTGCCACATCTGCCCTAAATTCACAACATTGGTAATTACCAAAGTTATTTTGTCTGTTTCTGTAATGGTAAATACACCAGGAGCCCTTCAACGGAAATGATATCTTTATTGCCAACATTAACAAATACAAAAAATAAAAGACTTTTAATGGTTCTGCTTGATTATCCTCGATCATCATTCCTGTTCAAAATTGTCAAATGGTTGAGCGCTCGCTAAAATTGAAAGAGTTCGCATGAAAGCAAATCACGATGCTCGATGTTAAGTCTTGCTAGAACATGATTATCTAATCATGTTTGTTAAGCTTCGTATATGCGCGCCATAGCGATCAATAAGGTCTCGCTAATATCAGCTTTTACTAATCAGCGTGTCTGTGTTCTGATGTGGCCGACATTATTGTTATTGATTGTCACAGGGCATTCATGAAGTCTCAACTCCCCGTGGCTGCAATGTGATCCGAGGGTGTGGAAGCGGTTGATCACACACAGCTGTCAGTCGTGTTGTTACATAACATTTGAAGGTTACGCATGGAATATGATATGTGAGCGCTTAAAATTTGGTGTGGTTTCCTAAAGCTGGGTTTCATCCTATTGCTGCAAAATATATTGACAACTGGATGTATTGTATTTGGTGATCATTTGTGCAATAGTAACATGGACAAGCAGTTTACTGCTCACATTATTTGGAGGTTTATGTACATTCAAAAAAGTATTCTGGAGCTACAGTTTGGAAATGTTTTGAAATTATAGCACAAGCAAAGATAAATCGAAAAAAACAATCTTTTGAAGCACATCAGCAGTTGCTCTCTTGTGTCATTGCTCTCTATGTTGCTAAAGGCCTACTTTTATATTTTGGTTGATGGGCTGATAGATGACATAATTTTCTGGTGTTATGAAAATGTATATGAAGACATGCTGTAGTTAGATATTCAAATGGATGATTTGAATATTGTGCCGTGTCGCTTTCTACACTCTGACACACAAGTGAAAATGCTAGATGTAGAGTATGGCTTAATAGGAGGCTAGTGACAAGGTGATCAATATCGTCACTGGTTTGGATTTAATTTGCAAATACCGCAAGATATTTGTGTCGCTGCCCAGCGTGTCATAAAATTCTAACCAGCCCATAGCACTGCCATTTTCCCTCTTTCAAAGGCATCCCCAGAAAGTAGCATGACGCTGAGCCACTGCTCCATAAACACTGCATCGCTCGGGGACAGGTGCACTTTTTGTTGAAGATTAAAAGTCCAAATCAGCAAGTTGTTTGAGCGGCGAGCCAAGAGAGGCGCGTGTGGTGGCCCGAGGCGCTGCATGGCAATGAGTCAGAGAGACTGGAGGAGACGAAGACTAACGCCATGCTTTAAAGAGGAGGAGGAAGAAGAGAAATAGATTTGGGACCAATTTTAGCTTGATGGGGGGAGCAGAAGGAGAAAAGATTGTGCAGGATAAGTGCTTCTGTCGTGCCAAGGCAAATATTTTAAATGGGGCTACTTTGCGTCAAAATTGAATAAAGTCTTTCACTGGCACAAAAGGATTGACAGTAAGATGATTAAGATGGGAATTGATTTGAATGAATGAATATAATTTGCTGGTGTGAAAGAGAGCTGCTCACACTCATCATTCAAGTGGGGCATCCTATCCGTGTGTATCTATTACTATGAATCTCTCCACCGTGAGTGATTTACTGCATGTTATTATGAGAATGCTTTATAAAGGTTCTGCCAATTAAAGTCCATTTGCGCTGTATTTCTGTATGAAACAAAAGATATGCATGGTAGTCATTTTATATTTGGCTGATCAGGCAACTTTATCATATCTGATACAGAGACACCTCCATGCCATAAGCAAAGTGCCTGCAGCGGTTCCATTTTGGCATCTGTGACACCATTTTTCAATGACATCATTCCTACAACAGACAATCTGTAGAAGATCACGGTCGCGTTAGTGCTAACAAGCTGCCGCTTGCTGTCACTGGCAGGCCGGTTGTAATCTAGGTTTGTGTGTGTGTGTGTGTGTGCGTGCACACGCTACTACATGCGCTTCATTAGAAGAACAGAGGCACTACTGTTTGAATTATTGATCAAGAGAGTGAATAGCATCAGTGCTAAAATCTGAAAAAAAGAGTGCTAATGTGTTTATTACCGTGTGTGTGTGTACGCGTTTGTGTGTGTGTGTGTATGCACGCAGAAAACTCTTAATCCAAAAGGACCATATTGCAGGAAAACTTGCCCATATGTTGTACAGCAAAACAAGCCGCCAGTCAAGTACGACTGGATTTCAGCCTTGAGCAAGGTAAAACACGGACGTTGGAAATGTGCCTCTTGAAATAGATTTTTGGTTTTTTACAGTGCCAAAAGTATTTTCCCTCTTCTCAAGTCCTTGGTTGTTTTTTTGCAAATTGAAAACTGCAAACAGTTTTCAATTTGTTTAAGATCATCAAACAAATGTAACTATCAGACAAAGATAACCCAAGTGAACATAAAATGCTGTTTTTAAATGAGGAATTTACTTATCAAGGGGGGAAAAAAATATTGAAAGCTACTTGGCCCTGTGTGGAAATGATAATAACTAGTTGGACCATCCTCAGTATCAACAACTGAAATCAAGCATTTTTTATATCTGGCAATTAGTCTTTCACATCTCTGGAGATGTTTTGGCCCACTCTCCCTTGCAGAATTGTTTTAATTGAGCAACACTAGAGGATTTTCCAGGATGAAGGGCCTTTTTAAAGTCATGTCGCAGCATTTTTATCAGATTGATGACTGGACTTTGAATAGGCCACTCCAAAACCTTCTTTTTTTTTTAAGCCATTCAGAAGGTGACTTGCTGGTGTGTTTTGAATCGTTGTCCTGCTGCAGAGCACAAGTGCGCTTTACCTTGAGGTCACAAACTGATGGCTGAACATTCTCCTTCAGGATTTTCTGGTAAAGAGCAGAATTCATGGTTTCTTCAATCACACCAAGTTGTGCGGGTCCTCAGGAATCGAAGCAACCCCAGACCATCACACTACCACCATGATGTTTGACTCTGTGCCTGATGTTCTTTTTCTGAAATGCTGGGTTACATTTACACCAGATGTAATGAGAAACACATTTTCTAAAAGTTCAACTTTGGGCTTGTTAGTCCATAGAATATTCTCCCAAAAATCTTCGTAATCATTCAGATGTTTCGGGCAAAAGTAAGACTAGCATTTATGTTATTTCTGCTCAGCAGTGGTTTTTGCCTTAAAACTCTGCCATGGATGCCATTTTTGCCCAATCTCTTCCTGATTGTTGAGTCATGAACGCTGACCTTAACTGAGGCAAGGGAGGCCTACATATCTTTAGATGTTGTCCTGGCTTCTTTTGTGATCTCCTGGATGAGTCGCCGCTGTGCTCTTGGGGTAATTTTTGTAGGCCGGCCACTCCAGGGAAGTTTCATCTGTTCCATGTTTTATCCATTTGTGGATAATGGCTGTCACAGTGGTTTGCTGGAGTCCTAAAGCTTTGGAAATGGCTTTGTAACCCTTTCCAGACTGATAGATGTCAATTTATTTCACGTCTGCTCTTGAATTTCTTTGGATCGTGGCATTTTGTTGCAGCTCTTTGAAATTCATTTTGTCAAATTCTATTTAAGTGATTTCATGATTGAACAGGTTAGGCTTGGATTTGGTCAGTGAAAATTAACTCAGCTTTCTAGAAAGTGGGATTAGCCACAGTCGGTGCTTGATTTAATGGAGGGGAATTACTTTTTCACACAGGGCCAGGTAAGTTGGAATAGCTTTTTTTCCCTTAATAAATACATCCATCCATTGTGTGAATCGCTTATCCACACTCATTTAAAAACTGCATTTTATGTTTACTTGGGTTATCTTTTTTCTGATATTTACATTTGTTTGATGATCTTCAACAAAGTGGGGAAACTATGCAAAAAAAAAATAAAAATAAGAATTTGCGAATGGGGCAGATACTTTTACACAGCACTTTAAATGTAGCCGCTCTGCAATATTACCACCGATTAAAACAGTAAGGACGACAGACCAGGAGTGACGAACTTACGGGATCTTGACAAAAGCATAAGCATTCTAAACTAGTTGGAGACAGTCTAATGAAGTTTTGTTGACAGGAGAAGAGAGAAATGCAATAGTCAAGATGTGAGGAGGGGATGACTGATCATTTCTGGTTCAGAATGAGAGATGAGAACGAGGACCTAAGTTTAGTCATTATTGTCAGTAGTCATGAATGCGGACTATGGTTTCTATTGATTCAAAACAAGACTGTTTGATTGCCATCCAGGACACTGACTGACCTGCTGAAGCAACAGGGAGGAGAACTGAGCCCGGTGGAGACCGCCGTGACCAGTTCGCCTAGCGGAGGCAGAGCCAACGGCGTCTCGTCCAGGATGCAGCGCAGCAGGAGCGGTGAGCTAAACGGGAGGGCGTGGACACACACGGGTTGACTGACACGTACAGCAATTTAGTTGATAGCAATAACAATGTCCAAGATGGCGACTTGTGTGGTAATGTCACCGAAATGTCTCCAGAATATTCCTTGCACCATGTTAGGTACTATAATAGTCACATAAGGTGTACCTAATAAAGTGACACTTGCATTTCATGGACCAACAAATATATTCAATATATAAATATATTGCTGCATATATTGCTGCATATATTGAAACATACAAACACACACTCAAAAAGTGGGGGAGTCAAAGTCTGTCACTCTTGTTAGTCCCAGAGGCTTTTTACGCTTTACCTTCCAGCCACACGTCATCAGTCTTTCCATTTTCTATTTAAATCAAGGTTACAGGACTTTGTAGCTTGTGAGTGTTGGATCAATTGTAAACTGTTCGTTTTTGTAAGTGGAATAACAAGTCTTGACCTGGATAATGTGAGCTTTTCCAATGGTTGCTGATGTTTTTTTTATTTATTTATTTTTTATTGTTTTATTTTTTTTGGGAGGCGAGTGATGATACCAAGAATGATTAATTATTGTATCCCCGCACACAGCATGTATGAAAAATGTTCTGTGAGTTAACACTGCAGCGTAACTTCCAAAGTGAAACAAACAGTAATCTAGTCCATAACACCGGTTGACAGCAAACCTGCTGTAATTTTGAAACAATATTTTTTATGCCATTATTTAAATATAATGTATAGTGACTTTATTTGTCCCAGGTTCAAATTGTTGCCATCAACAGTTGTGCAATTCCTAATTGTCCTGAATGTATTAAGATAAATGAACCACTCTATAATAGAAACTAAATAAAGTCAAACTATTCAGCATTTGAAGATGACTGACAGATACGTAATGGGGAGGAAATAGTTTACGTAGTTTATCGGTATTAGTACACTTTATTGATTTTATTGATTGGCATCATGTCACACATTAACTTAAAACAGACACACTACAGACACAATTCATAAGTGATTACTGATCATTTTGGATTTTAAGGGGTGATGTAGTCAGAAGGGAGAGGACAGAGTATCTGTAATACATGCATAGAACACATGCTTGCTGCACGTGCAGCATTGCAGGATGACAACACACCCTTTCTAATTACTATGTTAATGTAAGCAGACTAGACCCCTTTAGGCCCCATGTGCACCAGCAACATGTATACAACCCATATGAATGAGGTACAGAATAAGCCACTTGCCGATATAGTATTATAATGGAGATTAAAACGCATGTGTCGTCTTGTTTTTATTTATGCTGCCCAAGTTTCTTTTTATTCACTGGTGTTAGTCTCCATGTGATCATGTGACCATGCACGAGAGTTTGTGCATGTGAAGGTGGGGGGTGGGGGGTGCAGTGGGGCGGGGGGTTCATATGAGAGGCCCCCCGCAGCTTCAAATACTTAGTAAGGAGATTTTCGCAAATTGCTAATGATATGAATGGGACATTTTAATCCCAAGTGCTTCACTGATTACTGCGTACGCTTGAAATGCTTATTTTAGAGTCTCCAAATTGCCGGTATTTAAACGCCTCTTAGTCCAGGTTTTTAACGAATTAATAAGATCATAAATATTGATGAAGTCAGTTGGTTTTGGATTTCTCTGGTGTCAATGAGTACCACTGATAGCATATTTTCATTTGTAGTTGTGTTCCCTTTTGTTAAATCTGTTGTGAAAAAAACATTTGGAAGTATATCTTCAGATTGGGTATAGTTGGCATTTAACACTCACCAGCCACAACATTTGGCGCAAAGGTACATATGAAAACGTAAATATGTTAAGTATTATTGTAGAATCTTGGCGGTTGGCTGGCTGTATGTCTTCGTAACCGGAAAATGCAATTTGTGTTGTCAAAGCTTGCGTGCATATGGAATTATTGCTATTGTTAAGTATTATTGTAAAACCCTATATCCTATCGACTCTAATGAGGTTCAATACAAGAACTGCCGGCCAAATTTTGCTTGACCCTGTCAGAGACGTGCAGTATTACTTTAACAATTGCTATGAGAGTGTGCTTGTCTTAGGGAGTCCCCAAAAAACACTATAAGAGTGCCATTTACTATTATCAGTATAATTGTCATAGTTGTGGTTTGCAGTGGTGGAGAGCTGTACTGCATTATCCTGAGAGCTGTTTGCAATACAACATAGTCTATGCCTGTACAAGGCCAATCTATTGTAATTTTAGTTAAATATGACCACCAGGATATAAAACTTTTAAGTGACTGCAGATTCCAAACAAGGTTTTCCAAAGAATATGTAGCGTATAGTGTATATGCTTCATTGTGTCTGTGGTAGGACCCTTGATCAGCATATATTTAGGTTTAAGTATAAAGCCTTTTTTGTTGTTGTTATTTTTAGGCATAATTAAGGCCTTCATTTTGGAAAAGACGATCATGACTGTGGTCAAACTATGTACTGCAAACTATAAACACAATAATATATTCAATATCTCACTGCCATAAAAAAGGGGAAAGTATTGTTTTTGTGTTTGTGCATGGCTTTTATTAGTATTTGTTGGAAGTAAAAGTGCAGTACACTTCAGTATATTCATGTGATATCTTCAGCTGTAGAAGATTTTGCACTCTCAGCACTCTTTGAGATGCAGCGCTCTGACCTCTGCTGGATTTCTCAGCAATTGGTCTTCTTTTTATTTGATTGCATTTCATTTACACATTTTATTTTGAAGTTAGGTTGAACCAGAGTGTGTAAATTGAGCCATGAGACAAAGTGGAACATTGGATAGATTGCATGGGCTCCAAACAGCTGAGCAGTATTGGTTTTTCCACAGTAGAATAGACAGCAGAGGGGCTTTGGGGGGGGTAAAACTAATGCTGATTAAACACACATATGCAGGGTAATTGAGCATGTTTAAATTGATGAGAGGCATGAGGTAAAAGGTCTGCTGACATTCCCCTAAAAAAATAAATAAATAAATAAAGTCAGAAACCTTTCGAGCCATATAAAGTTTTGAAGGTTTCCGTGAGCTATTAGCAGATTAGCGATGTTCAGTTAAGGATTAGAAGCAGAAATATGGTCCAATATTCTCCAGCAAACATGACTCATTGCAGAAAAAAAAGCTGGAAGCGAGAAACAAAAACTGACCTATTTAACGAACACGACTGCAGAAGCAACGTGACAGTAGAACAGAACATCATCAATACGCACGTTTCACCTTGATTTGAACTTTTAACCCTCAGCAGTTAAGAGCAGTTGCTCTTTGGCAGCTCGTCTAAAAGTCTGTCCACACTCTCTAGTCTCAGGTGAGGCTAGAACAGGGCAAACGGCTTCTTGCAAATTAACGATGCCGATGTGAATCTGCGCTCTTGCGCTGCTGTGACGTCTTCTTGACTAACTCAGTACATCACACGGCGCCATTGTAGTAAAATATCACAGCAAGCTTGGATGCGGCATAAACTCTGTGTGCATCTTTACGTTTAATCTTTCTCATTCGTACCACTGCAGTGTCGCAAATACACACGGAGACATTTAGATTTCCTCCAGACAAAAACCTCTCTGCTTTTTGCTTTCCCTTAAAACTCTTTTATGTCTCATTACACACCCATGCACTTGCACGCACGCGCACCTGCACACACACAAATTTGCTCAGAAACGTGCTGGCCTTCACCATTCTTTCACGGTCATGAGCACTCACAATAGCACACCAGTGGAAAAGTGGAAAGTGCAGGCTGGTTCTGTGCTTGTGTAAATAATTCAACGTCCCCAAAGATGCGAGTCCAACATCAGTATTTCTGCCGTGTTCCTCAAGAGTCAAAATACCTTCTTGTTGTCGTGTTGTTGTTTTTTTTTACTTAAAATGAGACAAATTTGCTGAGGTAGCTTCCTTCATTCCTCCCAAAAGTGGGGAAAGGGAAATGTTTAATATATGGATGACACTATGCACACACTATAGTTCTGAGTCATAAAAAAAATAATAATTATCGACTTAATTGTTTACATTTGGATGCTCATCTTTCAGGGCTTGAGAGCTGGAGAGTCACTGTTCAAGCATGGCAGTGCTGTTTGTGCACCACTTTCACTTTGACAATTCCTCTTGCATGCCTGCATGTGTGTGATCTGGTTCTCTGGTGAGAGTTGAATTTCCAATTGGGGGATTATCCATCCGTCCATTTCCTGTACCGCTTTTCCTCACGAGGGTCGCGGGCGTGCTGGAGCCTATCCCAGCTATCTGCGGGCGAGAGGCGGGGTACAACCTGAACTGGTCACCAGCCAATCACATATGTGGCACATATGAACAAACAACCACACTCACATACACACCTACGGGCAATTTAGAGTCTTCAATCAACCTTCCATGCATGTTTTGGGGATGTGGGAGGAAACCGGAGTGCCCGGAGAAAACTCCACGCAGGCGGGGTCCTCAGAACTGTGAGGCAGATGTGCTAACCAGTCGCCCACCGTGCCACCTTGGGGGATTATAATGGGTATAATTTTTTTTTAAATGTAAACCTTTCTGTGGCGAAATGAGCAATATAACATGGCACCAAATTCTCGCTCAATTTCTCAATTATTTGGCCTTTTCTACAAATTCCAATATTTATGTACACTAGTGTGCAAAAGTCTTAAGGCAACAGACATACTGTATGTTGTTATGGCAGTGCGGTAATGACCATATATAACATTTGTCACTGTGTATATGTCCTATTATTTTCCGATTCTACAAAAGGTCGTTAAAAACAACACACAGGTCCGTAGATTTTTAGAGCTAACGTACTAACTCAAATTGCAAGAACAATTACATGCGTTTTCAGCGAGGCGCCGCTCACATGTGAGCTGCTCACATGTTGCAACCTTAGAGGGGAAAGATAGACTCATTAATAGCTTTAGGTGTCTTTTTCTCTGTGGTTCCCGTTTTTTATTCAGAACAGTGCCTATTTCCCGTTCAGACAGTTCTGCAATGGCGTCACTTTTCTAACACTTAATCACAAAATCACTGATGAATGTACAGAGCTAATCAGAAGGACAAAACAGACAATGAAGATGATCAAGAAGGACTCTCCCCGCCCCTCCTCATAATCCATACATCACACGCTGAGAAATCACTGGATTATATGGTGGAGGATGTTTTTTGGTTTTGTGTGCTGGCTCGCATACACCCAGAGTACGAAACATCTCACTGGGTAATCAGTTTAAACCAGTGTGTGCATGCGTGTTTCGTGCGAGTGTGAGTGTATGTGTGTGTATGCATATGTGTGCGTGCTGATTAAGGTTTAAAGATGTGAGGCGAAAGTGTTAAAAGTGTTGTTGCAGTGAAGTGACATCTCTCTACCTCTCTGGCTTCCACATGAATCTCTAATTTATTTCACCAGAACATCCTGCCTTCCTCCGCCCCTCTCTCTCTGTTTTCATCACCCTAACCACAAGTGACGCTCACTCTCTCTTCCCAGTGTGTGACAAGAGATTAGTATTCCGCAGTTACATGTATTGCGTTTGACCGACAGTCATTGAAGTGATGAGATGATTTGTCTTTGATGCGGTGCCCAAGTACAAATAGACTTGACTTTGTGCGTTGGTAAACCAGCCAGATGAGCACACAAATACACAATACTTATTGAATTAAATGAAACAGCTGTGACTCAGACAGGCACTGCCACACACATTTTATGGGTTAAAGACATTGCCATAATTCTAAATGCCGCTTATTTGGTTGCACTCTCTCCAAAGTGAATTTAACAGCCTGCTGTGTGGTTGCGTGTGTGCCGCATACATCCCCGAGGCTGACATCAAGTGCGTTGGCTGCATCAGTGGGCTTCATTAATGCTAATAACCACGGCTTTACTCTCCCAGCTAGTTTGTTCCATTGTTCATTAGCCTCAGTTCATTTGGCATGGGAATGACAGGCTGTCAGAGTTGGGGCTGTTGTCCCACACTGTCCTAAACTGAAATTCATTTGTTTCCACAGTGTCTGTTCTGAGTGGTACAAATCTGCATTGTTAGACTATTACGAGTTGTAACTTTTCAAAGTTAAAAAAAAATAAAATAACCATGTCAATGTTAGTTCCAGAAACAGAAGCACCCATGCATAATTAAACATACAGTTACATCTTATAACAAATCAAAGTGCAGACAGTTGAAATCTCAATGTGCAAAACAAGGCAGAACACAAGTGGGTGGGTGGGGTGGTGAAAAAGTGGCAGAACCAGCGAGCTGAGAGGTGACGAGCACAATGAACTGTTTTGAAAGATGACAAGCAGGCGTAGGAAAAGAACTGGTGGGAAGAGCAGCAGACAGGTGACAGGTGGATTAGTAAGTGGGTGAGGAGAAAAGATGCAAATGTGAACAAGACAATGCAGAAAGCTACAGAGACAATCTGAGACAGGGTGTTCCAGCTTGGTGCGTGACATATACAGCATAATCCACAATTGTTACCATGGCCTCATATAGTGCGGTTTGACAACGCACTGCTGCACTTTTATTATCAGTTGATTTGACAATTATGTTGCCAGGCAAAAAAAAAAAAAAAAAAAAAGCAAGTACATATTTGCTAATGTAGTATATTTTCATAGTAACACAATCAGAGTTCCTTCGGGAAGGACAAATGTTTGGAGACCTGTGTTCCCACCAACTGTCTTTTCTTTGTACTTCTACATCAAAGAACATCCTTTAACCAGTTATATGTTGATTGGGGGGTCTTGCATCCCCCTGACAGAAACCTGTCGGGGGTTTACAACCGGTCCTGGTCTTCAAAGAGGACTGTTTGGCATTATCGTAACAAAGGACCCCCGGGGGTAAGATTGACCAGGCTGAGAGACGACAGCAGAGGAGTAGTGGTATTTCACACACCCAAAGAGACACCAGCTGGCAGGTACGATTCCAAATATGGTCATGAGGAGCAGCATCTTTCCGGATGCAACGAGGGAGGGGGCTAAGTCCACGCCCAGAGAATTAGAACCTTGATAAACTGAGATCCCAGGGTTTTCGGGGGCTTTTTCGTCGTTCTGACAATGCAGCAGCTGCTATGACACTAAGGCCTGTTCAATAAATCGAATTAGCCCAAATGCCAAGTGTCTCGAAATCTTCATTCACCCCATGCCAGACGGAAGTCGGAGTCCTCCCGGGAGACCACCGACTCGGAAGCACAGGTGCACGAAAATTTAACCACACTAACCTAACAAACCTACTTGCATCTTTTTTTTGTCTCCATTACATTACATTACATTACATTAGATTACTACATTACACTGTGAATCTTAATCTTACAACTGTGGAGTTGAGTTTTGTCTTTGTGGATGGGCTTAAACTGACATCCTTAGAGAGGTACAGTAAAGACACAAAAACCCAATGTCATTCACTATTTCCTCAAAAGCAATAATTCCCAACCGGTGTGCCAGGGCACCATAGTATGCCGTGGCCCGGGAGAGAGAGAGAGAGAGAGAGAGAGAGAGAGAGAGATCATCGTCATTCAACTGCACTTAATCAGCAGAAGGTACATCCACCTGTTGCCATTCATACAACAGAATAGGTCATGGCTTCCTGCGGGTATATCAGCTTTGTGTTCAATAAAACGAGCAAAGACTTCACAAGTCAGTTTGTGAGTAAATTGGCATGGGATTATTATCATTATTTCAATAATTATACTTTTTGTTACATTTTTGTTTGGGGCTGTGTCTTGTGATTTTTCTAAAGTAACATGGGTGCCTTGGCTCAAAATAAAAGTTGGGAAACACTGCGCTAGAGGTGCAAAGTGGTATTACTTCATTATTCATGTCAGATTGTAAAGGGGTCATATGAAAAAAAACCCATCTATTTTTTAAATGTTTGTGTACAGATTGTTTTGTCTCTTTATCAACAGTTAAATTAAACAACCAAGTCAATTGAGTTGTCTGCCTATTTCTGAAAATGCCTGTGAGTGAGCACCTCAACCCAACTGTTACCAAACAGTGGAGCTCATTAGCATAATAACCACACCCACACCGGGTTTCTCAGCCAACGACAGGACAGACAGCTGTTGCAGACCGGAAAAAAAGCAGCTGAAGCGGTGTCGGCATCAGAGCACATCTGGGATGGGGGGCATTCGGTCAACGCGCTGGGCACATTCTGCCGCTCGATGAACAAGGCGGCGAGTGAGGGAATGTTTCTATATGTGACGGTGCTCGCCTTTCTGACCTCCTCTGTTTTTCCCTTTTTTCTGTGTCCCACTAGAGCAGTACCATCTAAATAACTCAGCTCGTGGCGCATTAGGACAAGGCCTTCCTCACTCTCACAGCAACCACGGCACAGTAGGACTCAACAAGTACACCTCTCTCAAAGCCGTGGGTAAGTCGTGAACGCACGCTGTTCCACAATATGACACTGACTACAACTGGCATGATAACCTTTTGAGTAGAGCTGGCTGGCAACACAAGAACAGCCAGCTAACGACGGTGTCGTTGCCCAGCGGCGACCTGAGAGGTGATCTTAAAGAGGAGGCCGCACTCTAAGCTTCTATAGGCCACTGTGGTGTGATGGGCGATTTGCTGTAACTGCTTGATGATTCATCCGTAAATGCTATTGAGTCCAAGAGATACTGTATGGGCTCAGGGTTACTTCGTTCGGTACACCGACGCAATCTAGAGAAATCCAATATATCCAAACACAGTGCCTTAACAAATGATTTTGACCGGCTCTGTTAAGTCATAGTAGCCATACAGTATTATCAGTGATGGATTGTACAATAAAATGTTCATCCACATCCTCGTGTGAAGTCCTTTTCTATTAGACTATCTTGCGTCGACATGTAAAAGTGAACCTCCGCCTTGTAAAATAAGCTTGATGCTTTTTATCGGGTGTTTTTACAGAAAGTTTCATGTCGGTTAAAGGTCACTTATGCAAAAACCTGTTGTTGTCCTTGAGCGGGTGCAACAGGACACAGAACTCCCTCCAGCCTCAGGCACGCCATTAGAAGCAAACAAACCTCAGCCAAAGGGAAATCTCTGCTTGACAAGATGGATTTTATTAACCTTTATCATCCACCATGGAGGCTACCCTCTGCACAAATGCCCTTTTTCAGCTGCCTTTTGCCCATCACCTTTGTTTCTGTGGATACACTTTCCAATTAGTGTAATTTTCCTCCGACATCGCTGTTAACTTTGTACTTTGTTGTAGATGTTACTTAATATTCTCCAATTGTGCTGCTACTGAGCTCACGTAAATACATATTAAGTAGTAAAATTATTTAAAAATCAACATAAAAAGTACATTTATTTATATTCTTGACCAGCAGGTAACAGTATCAAGACCAGGGCAAGGTGGTTTTCATCCGAAATTATTCGGCTTAATTCTTTGTAATCAGGAAATTAAGGCATGGCTTTTATTCATTTACAGGACACAGGGGTTTGTGAGGGGTTTTCTCCAAGTATATACAGTAAGTTCCAAATAGTCGTACTGAATCAAATCTTTAAATTCGGTTTCAAAAAATATTCACGTTTTTGGGCAAAAGATGAAAACTTGCATAAAGAAAGAAAAATTGTTCAGGTGATGAGAAAGCTTGCAGCGATAACCTTAGTGTTGACTTTATTTATACAATTCTCCTTGACATTCATGCCATCCCATGACATACGTAAATATGCACACACACACACACACACACACACACACACAGGACTCTGGGCGAGACTATTTATAAATCACCATTGCCACATTACCACACCCTGGCACACGTACCTTTATATGTCCGTCATGTCCCTTCATCACATTTATGTAGATTGTGTCCTTTGGGATTAGAGAAAAGAGCAATTAAGATAATACGTATCATCATCAGTTACTTGTTTTAACTTTTTGTTTCAAATATGGGCATATAGTGTACTAGCTGGCGTTGCTGACAAAATGTGGCAGGTCCTAAAAGAGACAAAACATGGATTAAGTATGACTTGTTATCAGTGCTCCCACAATACAACACTTTGTTTACACATTATTGGTTCATTTTAGGTTGCATCTGGATGTGACCGAGAACTGCATCAGACTGTGACAAATTGAAAATGACTCTGAAGGACAAACGTCTGAAAATGGCCAAATGTTGCATGAGGTTATGTGCTCACTCATGAGGCTGTACTGTCATTTAAGTTATTTGGGGAGATTCAGTCATAATCAAATAAATCCACCAAGGGTATAGATAAAACAACTGTATTTACTATAGCATACATTCATAAACAGATGGTCAAGGTGTCTTTTTATTAGGGCCCGATTGATTAATTGGCTGGCCGATTTAATCGTTCGATATTAGCCCTTTTCAAAACGGCAAAAATGGGCAAATGTTTTTGCAGATTTTTATTCAACACATTATCACATTACAACATAAGACAAGGATAATGACATTCAAACAAACATAAAAATGAATAGCGATTTATTTTTGCAGACTTGAACAAATACTTAAGGACAAAGTATTGTAAAACAGTCAAATGTCCTGCCTGTAATTTCGATGTTTATTGTGTTTTGGGACCAAAAAATAAGGATAAGCGGTACAGAAAATGGATGGATGAATAGTCAGATAATTGATCGGTTCGAAACTTTATTCTGCCAATATCAGAATCGGCATGGGCTTAAAAAAGAATCCAAATTGGTCGAGGCCTTTGTATTTATTCTAACATTCTGATAATATAGCAGACCATTAGTAGTCCAGAGCCAAACTAAAGTGGGTTCGGTTAAACAAGGAAGGTGCCCTCAGAAGTCGCATCAGATCTCTACCAGAACAACAGCAATACAACGCCCTCATCTTTATTTGCCTTCTTTCTCATTTGCAGCGGAGAGTGCATCTCACAGTTACTACAAGAGCTTCCCACTCATGGACTTCGCCCACTATCGGGCGCCCGCCTTTCAGCCAGTGCCAGTGCAGCCCAAAGAGAAGTCATACATCCACCAGCACCTTCCATCGCAATCCAACCTCCACGCTCCCCTCTCCATCTCCATCCCCTCCAGCCATCTGGAACACTCCCACCTCCCAAAGACCACCACGCACCCACTGCTCTCCAGCTCGGCCTTTAAAGCCTGGGAGCCGGTCGGTCGGCACGTCCAAAGGCAGAGCTCGGCCCCGGGGTCCGGGCCCACGCACACCTCCCACTGGAGACACGGCTACTCCACCCATCGGCAACAGAGCATCGAGAACATGCCGAATCTTTTTAGCCAGCCCTGTGGAGGGATGTATGCAGGAGGCGGAGCAGGAGGTGTGGGAGGCCATGGGATGCATTTCCACATGCAACACCCTTCTCAACCAACCTACTACCAACAGGCTACTACCAGGCAAAAGAACTACTCCACACACAGTTCGACAGAAGTGACAGTCTGAGCGATGTGGCTAACTGGGAGTGGCCTGCCACGGTTTAACATTCTGAAAGCTGGTGCTAGGGAAAACACCCGAGTTTGGGATTGGTAGCCCGAGAGTTTCAGTCACACTACACAAGAAAGGTGAAAAGGGGGCAGAAAGAATTTAGGAGACAACAATATACAGCAGATGGTAGCGAGAGAAGAGTAACTTTAGATACCAACAAGCATATTGTGCTTTGTAGAAATTGTGTAGACCAGCTGGAAAGAAATGTAGCAAGGTTACTTGAAAACCACTCAGGCTCCTTCCAATCACCATCACCCATCCTCTGACTTAAACAACTTCAGATCCAGCACCATAATATGCTCTCCTACTCTCAGTCTTAGGGATCTTAAGATACATTAGCACAGAGACAGAGCAGGGATAGAGCTTTGCTTTATTTGTGATAAGATTTTCTGGGGATTGACAGAAAAAAAAAAAAAAAAAAAAAGCATTTGCTTCTTAAATGACGGATTACATAAACTTTTTACACCTTTCCTCAAACCCTGAGCCTAACCACACTCTGGAAATAGGCCACTATCCTTTATGATCTTGTTAGAATACAATCAACAGTACGTAACACACTTTTGCAGATGCTTTGCTGAGCCTATTGTCCTTGAAAAAAAAAAAAAAATACAGTACTTTGTATCTCATTGTCTACCTCTATGCACAGCTGGCTTCCCTGTGTACCTTTTGCTTGGCTCTCAAACTCTCCCATCGTAGCTCCACTATGTAGTGTTTTGCTTTTGGTGCCATCAGGCCAAGCATACAGGGACAGCAGCCCCGGGGCGGCATTAACTCAACGGTGAGGACAATGCCACCATCACGTCAACTCCCATCAAGCTTCATCGAAAACCATGGAGGGGGAGAGGAGGAAAGGGAGCTCATAAGAGCCAGAGGCACGGACCCTTTGGAAAAGAGGAGAAAGCGAGAGGAGAGATGGGAAAATAGAAAACACACTCTATGTTTTCCTTCCTTAGGGGAATGAAAGGCAACGAGTCACTGTGAATCTGAGTTTCTCACTACTGAATTGTCTGGGTCATAACTTGGAGTGTGTGGACCTGTGAGGACACTCATGTTATTTTTCAGCCTTCAGGCACTATTGCAGAGAAATAAGTGTGGGCATTTTCAAGCCTGGAGCTTCAAACACCACTGAAGCCTGGATAGCAAAAGACACCGTGCAGATCCACAGGCTGCTGCGGACAAGCAACAGTTAATCTTATTTGTTGGTGAAGATCAGGAAGTGCACAGAGAGGTGTTTACAAATGTTGTAGTGATATGGAAATGTACAAACAAAGTGAGGCTTTCGTGACATTTACAGCGGAATAAAACACATCTGAAAACTGAAATTAGAATCAAACCTCTGACCAATCACCTTACTTTTGCAGCTAAACAGCCTGCCTATATTTACAAAAAACAAATCTGCATCAGACTTTTGTGATGATACTGTAATACATCTGACATGCAACAAGCACCCACAAGATTTCGTGGTGCCATATGGAGCTCACAATATGGAGCAGACAATTATTCCCAGGAGGTATCACTGGATTTGTGTTGAGGAAACACATTTAGAATAGCTCAAAGGAGACATGGAAGTAAGATCAAGTATTTCAAGACTTCCTCTCGTAAATCTTGACTTCTTAGATTATGGAAATGTCCCAAATTTACAAAAAAAAAAACAACAACACAAAACAATGCACAACACTTGTTCACCTCTTGCTTTTAATTGGAGTTTCTCACGTAAGGATCCTTTGGTTTTGATAGAATTGTATGATATGCAATGGCTAATACAGTTTATGAAATGAGAACTATGTTACGCATCTACAATCCTGCATTTTGTTCATCCAATTACTGCTTTAATATACATTGTTGTCTTTTTTTTTTTAAACAAATTTTTTTGGGATTCGTGTAATGTTTTGTGAAAGTCTCTTTCCTTTGTAAAACTCAATGTGAAGCTTTGTACATTTTGTACACTATTAGTTGGAAAAGGGCTTTATGTAGTACTTATTTCTAAAGATTGATGATAGTTGATGTCAGAGTCAAACAGAATTGATTATTTTGTATAGTAACATGAAATATACGACACACAGAGAGCTCTGGCATAAATGTGCGCTTGACTTAATGTGCAAATGAGTGTGTTATATTAATGTGTTATAGTAGGCCTTTGGTACTGTATGTCACATGATTCCAGTGTATTTTACATTGCAGTGCCACAATTTAAATATGGCCCTAGAAAAACAACCGCAGTGGACAGGTTTTTGTTTTGTTTGTTTGTTTTTTTAGTATTAGAATCTGAAGTAGTGACAAGCGGCCAATGTATTCAAGGAAAACGTGTGCATTGTGGAAATGGGAGTAAAGCCCCCCAGTTTAAGTGTAATATTTGTAGCATCTCAAACTCTATTGTAACTTAAATAGCTACAGCAAGTATGGAAATATGAAACGTGTAGCAGCTTGATTAGAACAATTGTAACCAATTAAATCTACTATGTACTGGTGAGCTCTAATGTAAGCAAAACCAAGTATTATGTTTTCAAGAAAAAATAAAGCAGCAGTAGCAGCACTGTTCTTTGCAGAAACTGTACAGTAACCGATCCCAACTTTTTAAAAGAGATTAATTAAATATTGAAAAACGACTCTGAAGTTTGTGTACATTTATCAAATATATGCTGGGTCTTTCTGAAAAGTTCAACAAGCAGTTCACGTCGTCTCCAGTTCACAATAATAGCACAGACGCTACAGTGTTGATGGTATTGGTTTATTGACCCCACCAAGTGCAATGAGGTTTTGATTGCTGTTGTTAGTTAACAGGATTACGCACTGCACTACAAATTCTATGGAATTTTACAGCGGTACAAGTTCCAAGTGAGAAAACATTGTGGCAACATCTAAATAAACGTGCAAATACAAGAATTGAGCACACTTTCACTGTTATAGTCCACTTGCATTGGGGGCAATGATCAGCCAGATGCAGACGATGGAGTGGAGCAGGACAGCCTTGCTTTTTTATTTTTCAATGACACACGTTTGATGGACTTTTTAAGGTAGGTTTTTATTATGAGTTTACAGTGCCACCTTGTGGCTGTTTCTACTATTACAGAAACCTAAAAAAATAAAAATAAATTAAAACAAAACATGGCGCACGCAACGTTGCAGAAGTTCAATTTACACACATTTTGTAGGGAAGTATATTTCCACAACCTAAACTTACAATAGCATGCAGTTAACCCAATTAATATTTTATTTTTATATTATATTATTATTCCATTTCAGTAGTCTCTCTCTGACACCTCTTCTTGCACGCCTCAATTATGTGTATCATCTGGTTCTCTGGTTGTGCAAAGAAAAATATATAGCAGAGGGTAAATTCAATTTCCCTTGAGGCATTATAATTAAACACATTTTTTAAAGGATTGGATATAGCCTACTGTATGTAAATATGTATGTAACACTACAAAGTAATATTTTTACTGAAAGGTAATTCGGTCCAAAAACACCCTATTACTCAGCACAAGGAATAACTGAAATATTAAAATGACGATAATAGAAACAATTATATCTTCAACCTTTTGCTACGAACGCACGCAGAGAGTATACAACATTTAATTTGTTGGTTTGTTGCTGGGGAAATTACTGGTTCTACTGTTTTATTGGCGGCATTGATGAAGCAAACTTCACCACCAGCAGGTGGCGTGTCAAAAACTTACCTAACTCAAGAGCGTGGCGTGTCGGTGCCTCTGTAAATCTACAAGTTTGGTACATTACTTTGGAACTTTAAAATAAAAATCTTTAATAACTACAAAAAAAAATATTACAATTGCTGCAGAGGGACAATTGATTATAATTAAAATAAAATAATTAAAAATAAAACGTATTTCTCCATTTTTAATGGTATGAACATGAATTTAACCTTATAAAAGGATGTATACGCACTACAGTCTTTAACTGCAGCGTTCAAATAAATGAATAACAGATTAACTTTTAAATCGAAAACTTAAAGCATGACCCAGAAAAAAAATGACTTCCCGAAACACCCCGCCGTGATCATAACTCCGCCTATTACAATGTGATTGGTCAATTTCTTGGATGGACCAAATTTGACCAATCGTCGACGAGGCGCGGGCACCACGGGCAACTCGTCGAAAAGAGTTGGACTGCCTGTCATTGCGCTAAACCTTTCAGTAAGTAACTTTGTTGTCTCACACAGTTACATACATGAAGAAACGGGCTAATTATCCGTTAAAACCGAATAGTTCTTTGGGCGCCAGTAGACTAATTGGATCTGCATCGCTGCCATGTCTAAATCCAAATAAGGCAAACATTGGCGAAGCTAAGCTAGCATTCTTCGTAGTGCAGGAATTGACTTGATTCTATCACGTGAACATTATCTCCCCGTTGGTTCTTAAGTCGATTGTACGACCACGACACGGAAGATTTTAGAACAAGGCACAATGACGAAGCGTTGTGAGTGACTCTTTTTGCGCCATTCTTTATAACATGTTACAGACGTCAACAATGGCAGAGTGGAACGCCTACTTCCGGAATGACGATGACGGTGTAGCACAGGAGGAGGGAGAGCAACCACAAGGTGCTCGGAATGCCTCTTTTGCACTCCACAATTGAATTCTGCTCTTTTAGAATGGGTTTCACTTTTACACTGTATCACATGCATGTTTTCTGCATGCTAACAAACTGGAAAAAAACATTTTGCCATACTTAAACATTTATTTTTATTTTTATTTTTTTTTAGATTACAAAATCACAGGGAGAAACTGTTTAATTTTCTTGGTGGATGCGTCAAAGGAAATGTTCATCAAAGGAGAGGATGGCGAGCTGTCAAATTTTGACATGACCATGCAAGTAAGTAACTCTTTCACAGTCTGTTTATATACTGCACATACAGTATGCCACAGCTCAAAAGTGTTTTGTTTTTTGCAGGTGGTACGCAGCGTGTACACCAGGAAGATCATAAGCAGTCCCGGAGACCTTGTAGCATTGGTTTTCTACGGCACCAAGCAGAGCAAAGACCCTACCAACTCTTTCAAGCATGTCTACGTGTACCACAGCCTGAGTGAACTTGGTGAGACATTCCTCCAGTCTGTAAACATTTGAACCAGTCTCAGTGTTGTATTACTGGCAGTTCAGATTTTGAGATTTGTTTAAAGGAGTCGTATTGTGAATTTTTTTTCACAATTTAAAGCAGTTCCCAGTATGTGTGGGCCATTCACCGGTTGGAGGTATACTGCGGTTTTCAAAACTGTTAAAACTTCCCTTCAAACGAAAGTGCAGACCACAGTGGCAGCCTATCATGAGTGCCACGTGAGTTCGCTCTGCTGCAATGATTGGCTGCTGCATCCAGTCATTCTGACTGGAATGCATTTGTGTTTTGTATTTTTCCTTTTGAACAGGAACATGAATTGGATTCAAGGTTGTACTGATTCTCATCTATTACTTATCTCTCTATACATCCATTGTCGTTTTCACAGGTGCAAAGCAAGTGCAGCAAGTCGACGCACTACGGGGGGAAAAGGGTGCGCTGTTGGCAGCGGAGACCATGGGCAGTGACGAAACATCATTGTGCGACGCACTGTGGTGTTGTGCCAATCTGTACCGGGACTGCAAGCTCCAACTGGGGCACAAACTCCTTCTCGTCTTTACCTGCAGGGATCAACCACACGGGGGCGATAGTCCCAAAGATCGACTGGCTCGCACACAAGCCAGCGACCTCAGAGAAACTGGTGGGTCCCAAGTAGCACAAGAGCTGAAGCTGTTATACCTGCAAAGGGTAGACCAACATCATATTAAACCGTACAGATTTAGAATGGGATATCACTTAAAATCATATGTGAATCAAAGCAGGTGAGCAAATACTTTTGGCAATATAGTGTATCTGTGTTTTCCCTGAAGAGTATAAGCCGGGGGTTTCAAACTTGTTTTTATGAGAGGCCACATCGGCATTATGGTTGCCCTCTGGGTGCCAATTATAAGGGTAAAACCACATAAATGTGTAATTGCAGATATAACAGTCTTCCAAAAATCATGGTTCAGTTCAGTCCTTGGTTCACAGTTCAGTTCACATGAGTACAGAAAGGGAACAAAATGCAGAAAAAAACCAAACAAAAAAAACAATGTAAACAGGAACACATTTGACATCCATCCATTTTCCGTACCGCTTCTCCTCACTACGGTCGCAGGCGTGCTGGAGCCAATCCCAGCTGACTCTGGGCGAGAGCCCGGGGTACAACTGGAACTGGTCGCCAGCCAAACACAGCATTTAATGACATTGAAATTAAACATCAACAGTTTAAATCTTTTCTTTTTAGGACAGTGCAACATCAATCGTTTGTATTCGGAAATGAAGGATGCAGACAAGTCCAACAATAATAGGTAGAACATTGTGAATTATCGGTGTGTGGCTGGAGTCCAAGGCAGTTACACTTACTGCATTGTCCCTGAACCTTATATGTTCTGCATGGGAACCTTAATAACTGCTCCATCGTAAGACAGAATTTGAATATAAGCCAAGGAAAACTTGCAAGCCTCTGTGGGTCACACAAAATGCCATGGAAAGCCTTGATCTTGCCCACAGGTCTTGAGTTTGACACTTGTAAGCTGGCCATATATTCACTTCCTGTTTTGAGGTAATTCGCTTGTCCTCTTTTTTTTTTGTTTCAGGTGTTGTCATAGAGCTAATGCACCTGATGAAAGCAGGCGGCTTCGACGTCTCCCTCTTCTTCCGTGATGTCGTAACACCGCCGGAGGATGAGAGTGAACTGGGCTTGCAGCTTGAGCCTTGTGAAAAACTGGAAGACCTCCAGAAGAGGGTGCGGGCCAAGGAGCTGAGGAAGAGAGCGATGACCCGGTAGGTTTTCAGTTGCACCTCCATGCTTCGCTTTTCATCTTTGTGTCTTTCTTTAGTAGATGCACTCTTTCCCTCTCATCTTCTCAACCCTTGTCGCTTATCTTTAGGCTCAATCTGTGTCTCGGTGAGGGCGTGAGTGTCGCCGTTGGAATGTACTCCATTGCAGTGACTGCTCGAAAACCAAGCACCATCAGGCTGTACAGGAAAAGTAACGAGCCGGTCCGCAGCAAAACCCGCACCTTCCATACACAAACAGGAAGCCTGCTGCTGCCCAGTGAGATAAAGAAAGCCCAGGTAGCAACACAGCAGTGTTGGGAAAGTTAATTTTCTATGCAAACTAGTTAGAAGTTCAGTTCACAGAGCTGCCAAATGTTACGGAACGTCCGTATTTTGTTAGGGAAATCACTGAACGTTGACTCGTTATGGCCGTGATACTGAGTTTTCCAGATACTGGGAAAAAAATAATAATAATCCAGCGTCTGACATTACCGGCGCATCCACATTGAACAGCTGCTTGGAGCACGCTATTTTATTATACCCGCCGCGGAGGCGAATGTTGTCTTTGTGTCCGGTGTCAACACATTGTCCACACAGGACGCTGTGTCTGAACCGGAAATTAATTAGTACGTCACTGCGCATGTTACTTCAGAATGTGGCCAGCAAAAAACTATATTATTATTACTAATAAATATTTGTAATATAAGAGAAGATAACCACAATGGGGAAACTTGCGTCATTTCAGCAGCAATTGTGGATATAGGAAATATAAATAGCATGGAAGAGAAGACTTGTACAAGAAGTACATTGCATAAAACAGAAACCAAAACGAATGTTCATACATAAACTATCCAATTCAATCTATCAACAATGTTGTTTGTTTACAAAATAGAGTGCTGAGTTTTAATTTTGACGTTTTGAGAGCTGATTAATCTGTTTGTTACCAGGGTTGAAAACAGAATTGGCAAAATGTGAATTAATCCATAGACATTTTTGATGATGGAATGTCGAAATCTCATATACTGGTACTTTGCTTCAGGCGTCAACTATGGTTGATGGAATAAAAACATTACAATGACAAATATGGAAGCCATAATCTATTAACGATTATGACTCGCAAGGTAATTTTCTTGACAAAGTTGTGAAAATATGGATATTCAGACAAACTTTGACAAAATTGATCTGGAAATTATTTTTTGGTATTTTTTATTTTATTTATTTTTTTTAAATAGGTTTGGAGCTCTGAGTTCACCATTCCAAAACGGATCTAGTTCATAGTTCTTTTTTGTTTTTTTCTCAATATGTTGCTGAGGGGCTATTGCCCTTAAAATACTGGCATTTCATTTTCCCCATTGTTGCCACTCATCCAGTCCACCCTAGTAGCCAGCTGGAGCTTTCACCCTACAATCTCAAAAACCTGAGGAAAGACTTGTTGCTTGAATGGTCTTTCTTAAAATGAGGAATAAAAAAAAATGCAGGACTTTTGTCCTTAATGTGTGAACAAAAACACGCAACATGGTATGACGGGAACAATGGTGTAAGGATATTGATAACTTTGCATTCCTTGCAGCTTTGGCTGACTATATTAAGAAAATGTTCGATTTTATCTATTCTTGGCTGGCGACCAGTTATGGGTGTACCCCGCCTCTCGCCCAAAGATAGCTGGGATAGGCTCCAGCATGCCCGCGACACTAGTGAGGATAAGTGGATGGATGGATATTAATAAATTCCATATCACGACAGTGTGATCAAACAGAGTTTTAACTAACGAATTCTGATACAAATAATCATTTCCCTAGTAATCATTTTTTACAATTATGTACCGTATTACAAAAGAACCACCGAAGCACATTTTCACCCCCATTTACGCAGTGTCCCCGAACGCACCTCACGTTCTCACGCTGCGCGACGTGCCTGCCACGAATGGCGGCTGTGGCCGCACTGAATCGGTTGCCAAATACAGCGTTTATCCGCCGACATATGAAGGCTCGTGTTTAGTGTGTTCAGATGGGTTTGTCCTGGAAGTCCCTAACAAAACATGGCACTCTTGAATGAAAATGAACTTTCCTTCGAAAACCGTTATTTGACCCCAAAATGAGCGCGTTCTCAATAACGTTCATCAAGGCTGAAATGAACTCAAATCAGTTCTACGGTCGCACAAAATATGAACTAGTTTATGAACATTCCTTCATTGAACTCGTTCACGTACAACACTGCGACACAGCTTATTGAAATAAACAACCTTTTCAGCCTTAAGTGTTTTCAAGAGGAATAACCCCCTCCCTGTTGCAGGTGTATGGTAACAAGCAGATAGTGATGGAGAGAGAAGAGGTGGATGCCATCAAGAAGTTTGACGATCCCGGTTTGTTTTTGATCGGATTCAAAGCGATGGAAAAGCTCAAAGTGTACCACCATATTCGTCCCGCTGTCTTCCTCTATCCCGAGGAGGGCGAGGTGAAAGGTAACACCCGATGTTAATTGTTCTGATACGAACGCAATATTCTTTTAATGAAGATGATTATGATTCCAATAATTATTTTAAATCATTAGCCGCCCTCTGCAGATGTTCCACTTTATCAGCATTTTATTGAATTAGCAAGTCATGAGTAAATCAGAAGATGCTCCTAATAGATCATTTTGTTTCAATCACAGTGGCAGCAGAGTTTTCATTTTTCATATTTCTAGTGTGTATTTGTATGTGAGCATGCTGACAGACATCAGGTTATTAACATTTAGTTTTACAACCCCAATTCCAATGAAGTTGGGACGTTGTGTTAAACAAATAAAAACAATACAATGATTTGCAAATCATGTTTGACCTATATTTAATTGAATACACTACAAAGACAAGATATTTAATGTTCAAACTGATAGACTTTATTTTTTTAGCAAATAATCATTAACTTGGAATTTTATGGCTGCAACATGTTTAAAAAAAGCTGGGACAGGGTCATGTTTACCACTGTGTTACATCACCTTTTCTTTTAACAACATTCAATAAACGTTTGGGAACTGAGGACACTAATTCTTGAAGCTTTGTAGGTGGAATTATTTCCCATTCTTGCTTGATGTATAGCTTCAGCTGTTCAACAGTCCGGGGTCTCCGTTGTCATATTTTACGCTTCATAATGTGCCACACATTTTCAATGGGACTGCAGGCAGGCCAGTCTAGTACCCGCACTCTTTTACTACGAAGCCACGCTATTGTAACACGTGCAGAATGTGGTTTGGCATTGTCTTGCTGAAATAAGCAGGGGCGTCCATTAAAAAGACGTTGCTTGGATGGCAGCATATGTTTCTCCAAAACCTGGATGTACCTTTCAGCATTAATGGTGCCTTCACAGATGTGTAAGTTACCGATGCCATTGGCACTAACACAGCCCCATACCATCACAGATGCTGGCTTTTGAACTTAGCGTCCATAACAGTCCGGATGGTTCTTTTCCTCTTTGGCCCGGAGGACACGACATCCACAATTTCCAAAAACTATTTGAAATGTGGACTCGTAGGACCACAGAACACTTTTCCACTTTTCATCGGTCCATCTTAGATGAGTTCGGGCCCACAGAACCCGGCGGCGTTTCTGGGTGTTGTTGATAAATGGCTTTTGCTTTGCATAGTAGATTTTCAAGTTGCACTTACGGATGTAGCACCTTGCCGGTTACATGCAGTGATTTCTCCAGATTCTCTGAACCTTTTGATGATATTATGGACTGTAGATGATAAAATCCCCAAATTCCTCACGATTGTATGTTGAGGAACATTGTCCTTAAACTCTTCGACTATTTTCTCACGGACTTAATCACAAAGAGGTGAACCTCGCCCCATCTTTGCTTGTGAATGACTGAGCAATTCAGGGAAGCTCCTTTTTAGACCCAATCATGGCACCCACCTGTTCCCAATTAGCCTGTTCACCTGTGGGATGTTCCAAACAGGTGTTTGATGAGCATTCCTCAACTTTCTCACTCTTTTTTGCCACCTGTCCCAGCTTTTTTGGAACGTGTTGCAGCCATAAAATTCCAAGTTAATGATTATTTGCTAAAAACAATAAAGTTTAGCATTAAATATCTTGTCTTTGTAGAGTATTCAATTAAATATAGGTTGAACATGATTTGCAAATCATTGTATTCTCTTTTTATTTATGTTTAACACAACTTCCCAACTTCATTGGAATTGGGGTTGTAATATACAAATAATGTTTTTTCTTGCCAGGAAGCTCCTGTCTGTTCTCAGCACTGTTGACAAAGTGCATCGAGAGGAACGTCTTTGCTCTGTGTCGCTGCATTTCCCGCAGAAATTACCCGCCTCGATTTGTTGCCTTGGTGCCTCAGAAAGAGGAGGTGGACGAGGGGAAGGTACAGACGACGCCACCAGGTACTACACTGCCAGTGTAAATGAAGACAAGCAGGCAACGAAGGAAATGTAATGCTAAAGTTTCTCTCTAATCTTCTGTCTTCTTCAGGTTTTAATGTCATCTACCTGCCGTTTGCTGATGATTTGCGGAATCTGGATCCCCCGCAGGCTCCGTGTGCTTCACAAACGCAAGTGGACAAGATGAGGGAGATTGTACATAAGCTAAGGTTCAAGTACAGGTAGGAGGTTCTGTCGAAAAAGTTAATTTCTAAGGAGATTTATTGCAATAGACGATACGACATTCGGCATACCTTCTTCTTCTGTGAGTGCGTATAGGAGCTGTTTGTAACATTTTGGTGATGCAGTGCAGTTATACGCTACAACCACAGTTACAGTTTTATCTTTGTAAAAGCAGAATTTATGATACAACTTTTGTATTGCCTCACAATAGATTGTGAAGATTTTGTTTCCCATTCTCTGTAACATCATGCAGGAGTGAGGCATTTGAGAATCCTGTCCTCCAGCAACACTTCAGGAACTTGGAGGCCTTGGCTCTGGGTATGATGGCTCCAGACGACATAGAGGACCTCATCAGTAAGACAAAAGCCACACCAAATTCATTGTTTGTCAAGCCGTCATCTCAGTTCTATTGTGGTCTCTTTCAGTGCCAAAAGTGGACCAGATTGACCGCCGTCTGGGTCCTCTGGTCCAGGATTTTAAAGATCTTGTCTACCCTGCAGACTATAACCCGGACACCAAACCAGGCGCCAAACGCAAAGCGGGTGAGTGATTAAGTCATCCTGAAACTATTTGGAGTGATTGTTACTGAATTGTGCAAGTGTGTAGCACAATCTTTGCTATCTTCTTTTTATTTCATTGTTGACTTTCATGTCTTAAAGCAGATGCTGGCGGGACAGCAGAGAAGAAGCCCAAAGTGGAGGTATCGGAAGATGAGCTGAGAGCCCACATACAGAAAGGTACTCTGGGAAAGATGACTGTGGCACTGCTCAAGGAGGCCTGCAAGCAGTTTGGCATTCGGACCACTGGCACCAAGAAGCAGGAGCTGATGGATGCTCTGATTAAGCAACTGGCCGCATGTGACTCTAGATAGTGACCAACTGTGCTCATTTTCGTCGTTCAAGTTATGCTTGATAGTGGCTGTAAATGTCATTTTGGAGACTCGTGACCAATCATTTGAAATGACTGAAATAGCTTTCCAGTGTCATTAAAACATCCTTATTTGTTTGCTAGGACTACACTTGAGGCTGGAATGTCAATGCTGATATCTCTGTAATCTGTGTCTTTATGCTACAGTAACGCAGCCTCATTTAAAATATATATATATATTTATATATATATCTGCGTGCATTGGCATGTGATCTAAACTACTTCATTTGCAAAAATAAAACTTTGAATAACTCATCTTGTTTTATTTGAACTGCAGCTCAATACATCGTAGCAACATTTCCAGTTCTACTTGTCCCACAAAGAAGGTGTGTTGACCGAAAGAAAGGCTGCAGCGTGAGTGGCATACCGCAACATTGTTTGGTCGCGCAGTACATTAGCATAAGCAGTGTGTTCTTGTTGGGGGCAGGCCTGCGCAGGCAAAGAAGGCATCACGGTCAAAGTCTATGTGATCAAAGTTTGACTTACGGAAAGGACGAGGTCAATCTGTCTTTCGGTAAAACAGATGTTTTTTATGTTTAAACTGTCTGCAAGTTTCAGCTATTGTTTGAATCTATTTGTCAGTGTATTAGCTCATCTTTTTCGAATGAATGTTTAACTTGAAACTGGGCGTGCTTTTAAAGCCTCCAGTTGTGTTGTGTTCAAGGGTTGTCAGTTTGCTTGAGAAATGGATTGTAAATGTGAAACCAGCAACACTGAGGATGCAGTTACAGGTAAGACACTAATCTATCTTCATTGTTCACTACAGTATATGTATGCATTGTAAATATACTACATGAACACACTATGAGGACAAAAAAGTATTTTTGGGACCTCCTGTTCTGCAGGAAGTGAAAATAGAAGGAAATGTGAATTTGGCCACCCTCCTTGTAGCTAAAATAACTTCCTCTTGTCTGGGAAGATGATGTTCTTTTAGAATGGGTCTGCGGGGATGTGTATCCATTCATCCAGAAGACAATTTGTAGGTCAATTCATGCTCATGATGCACTACTTTTTTCCCCTTGCGTTTCTCTTTAGGCTGGTGGCTGAGCGGCAGCAATGCCCAGTGGGGAGCTTTCACCGTGGTGGGGTATCTTCTCTACAGATTCTCACAGAGTCAGTCACCTGTTGACACACCGGTTAGGTTCAGTTTGGAAAGATGCCCTGCCAGATAAATCACGACGACTCTCATGTCATCACTGTACAGAGCGAAGGCTAGAAACTTGATAAACTGAATAGATTTGCACTAATCAGTCCCACTGTTAAAAGTTGACCTCCAGAGAGTAGTGTGGGGGGCTTGAATGTATTACTCAATCGCTCAGAAAAGTGAGTACACCCCTCATGTTATTGTGTTTTTATGGGACAACACAGAAGAATTAACACTTTGCTACAATGTCAAGCACTTAGTGTACAGCTTGCTCCTTAAGAAGGATTAACACACAGCCATTGATGTCTAAACCACTGGCAACAGAAGTGAGTAAACCCCTAAGTGAAAATGTCATCAACAAGACTAAAGTGGCAATTGGGGAGCTTCAGTAAAAGTGGGGACAACCTGACTAGAAATAGTAAATGTAGCTGAAAAGTTAGGTACTTTCAAAGCATTTTGGCAAGTTGAGGCAATGTTTTCAGTGAAGCTGTCTTGTCCCCCATCTGCAGCCCTTCCTGCACTGATCCGATGGCCAATTCGTCTCTTCTGCTCTTTGACGGGTGAGTTCAGTTACGCTTACTCTGTTGTGCTGTACCTTTATTACCACATCCAGATCTCTACATACTGTGTATGTAATAAGAAATATGACCACGATGCCACTCATGTCCGTTTTTTTCTCAGGTCTGTCAGCTCTTTGGGGCTGGGTGAGCCGCATTGTGGGGACCCTCCGAGGTACAACATGCAACAATATTCCCTCAGAATAAATTCAGATAGTGCCGAACAGCAACAACATACACGACCTGTCTGCTACGTTTTGTCTATAGGAATCCAGAGCCTGTGTAAATGGCTGTCTCGAATTTGGAAGTTTATCAAAGGTAAGCACACTTCTCACTTTCTTTGTTACTACATTACTTTCTAGACTTTGTAGTCTCTAGTTATTTCAATTATGTGTGTACTGTGCGCTGTTAGTACCAAACTCAGCACCAAATCATTGTAATCACTATAGTATTCTTTGAGAAATGAAGCTCATTGTTAATAAAAGTGGCAGAGAAGATAGACCGTTCCATAGGATAAAGAAATCAGTCCAGGTTGACGTTTTTGTGTGCTCCTTTCACCTAACACACATCAACGACAAGTAATACCCAAAATAATGTTGTTATTTTTACTATTAATTCCCCGTCAGCGTTTTCCTCCAAATTCCATTGGATGCTTCCTATCATCAGATCCATCACAGGTCAGTTCTTGTACTTTCTAATCTGACGTTTCTGCTTTGTCTATTTTAAAGCTGCCAAATACAACGGTGTACAATAACGTCATACTCTTATCACTATTTCAAACAAGTAGGGATTTTGCAGTAGTTCTTGGCAACACTCTTCAGGCCACGCCCCTTAAAGGCACACATACTCACCTACTCGTAACGTACAGCAAATCACACTTTATAAAATTCGTTTATTACATTATGTTTTATCATGTTTTTATACAATACAGTGCTGTTTTTCCTTATTCAAAACTGGTAACAAAATGATTAATGGCATTTCAATTCATTTCAAAAAGTCAAAGTGAGTTGAGTTAGGAGTGTGGTCATGGAACGAATTAAACTCAAAAGTCAAGTTATACTGTTTTGGGCGTAAAGTGAGAACCTATATTTGTCACCTCTACAGGGTCTAGTGAAGGGAGTTTGGAGAATGAGAACATTAGACTGAACCTGTCCAGTCCCTTGAAAGCAGCCCTCAGACTAATCCTCGTGGGCCCTGCTGGTGGAGGACGCACATCAGTGGCAAACACTTTGTTGGGCTGCAGTGCAGAACAACCAGAGGAACATCTCATGGAGAGCACCAGAAGAAGGGCAATAGTGGACGGTAGAGAACTTACTGTGGTCGACACCCCGGATCTACTGGGTGTATCGTTGGGGAGAATAACGAGAGCCAAAGAAGCCCTGAGGAGCGTTCAGCTCGTGGGCCCCGGTCCTCACGCCGTTCTGCTGGTGATGCAGGCGCCACGCTCCAGCAACGAAACCCACCAGGAGACTATGCAAGTGATCCAAGCTATACTGGACCTGTTTGGAGATGGCATCCGAGGCCACGTTATCCCAGTGCTCACCCATGCTGACCGCCTGGGTCGACGGCACACTTTTGAGCGGCTGCTGGATACGGATGTCGGCGGTGTGAAAAGACTGACGTCTCTATACGGTCAGAGGCCTGAGCTGCTGGACACTAGGCCAGATCGGTCCCCGGAGGAGCAGAGCGTGACACGCAGGCTGCTGGTGGGGCGGGTCCTAGAACTGAAGGGGCTCGGGGGACATTTTATCCATGAGCTGCAGAGGAGGGATGAAGGCATCAGAGAGGAGCTGCTTGCTGACATGACCTCTGCACTGAGCAGAAAACTGGGACACTATGAAATCATATAAAAAAAGGAGCCACTGTTACTTTAACTGCCACTGCCAATTTAGTACCTCTGTAGGTTTTTATATATGGAGAGATAGATATACAAGTACATATTTACATGCATTCATATACAGCAGGAGCAGGCAAACGTTTGTCCTCAGGGACCACATTTAATTTTGAAAATAGACAGATTGGCCAGGCCATTTGTAGATGAGGTTTTTATTTAAAAAAAAAAAAGTTAAATTGTGTATGGTAAAGTCACATTTTGTACAACAATTGCAGTAATGCATGATAACAAGAAAATAAAAAATTCAGGCAAGGTTGTGGGTATCCATGAATGTGCAGCCTCCTTTTAAGATCTAACTGTGGATCTGATAGGAAGCTGTGATGTATGGAGAAGTGACTGTTCAATCTGACAATCTTAAGTCAAAACATGCTCTGAAAGCACTCACCTACCTCTTACATCGGAGAGCTTCTGCTGTTCTTGTTACAGGTAAAACAATACAAATAAAATACAATAGCAGACTGAAACAATGTCATGATATGAATTAAATATATTTTAAATTTTCTAAGTCCTGCAGTTTAAAATGACCTGCAATCACCTATTCCCACAAAATGTTCAGCATCTACTGAATTTTTGTTTTCGCGCTCCCTGCATGATTTTGTCTCTCGAGCTGGATGGGGCGACGGAGAGCGAGAAAGATGTGTCATGTTGGAGATTACCTTCCAACAGTTTCACACCACATTTAGCTACGCAGAGGCCGCGGTGTGCAGTGGGGAAGGAGAGAAGGGTTGGAGTTGGTGTTACTTTACATGGAAAGACAGCTGAAATGCCACTTTAAGGTTGCATAGTCACTTGATGCATTTGCCAGGCACAACGTCTGGGAAAGTCCCTTGTGATGGTCATTTTAATTACCAGCAGGAATTGGAAAACCTCAGCCAAAAATGTCAGAAACCAAAGCAGAATGGTCAGCTCATTTAGTGAAATTCCTGAAAGTGTGATCCATGTATAACTTAAGGAAAAATGCAAACGCTTACATTTCTCAATCAAGGTTTTTTTTTCTTCTTCTTTTCTTCTTTCTTTTAGGTACAACAGCATACTGTACGTGTGAATGCTCGACAAAACGCTTGACTCCACTTTCACACAATTACTTTCAACTGAATGCGTGACTTTCAGCATTCTATCAAGTTTTTTCAGTAAACGAGGAGCATGAGTTTTTGTCACTCTCTTGGAGCACAACCGCATCAATGAGATTGTTTGGACTTTCTGAGGACGCCACTGGCGGGCCTCGCATTTGGTACCTGGACCTTCAAAGGGGACTTCCCTGACTTAAGCCACTCTCATGGCACAGTTATACAATACTACAGCACACTACCGTGCCATCATACAGTACATCATCTGAAGCATTTCGGAATTCAACATTTATCTAATAATGTGACAAGAACATAAAAAATAAAAATAAAATACATAATACTCCCTATAGATTCAGATTATAAAATGTATTCATGTGTGCAGACTGCTACAGGTGTGTTTTGCTCGTCAAACTTCACTTGTTCTGACGCAATTGTGATTTGTGAGTCAGATTGCTGGCCCTGTGAAGATCATCTCAAATGTGAGCGGTTAATGGAACAGTCCCATTGTTACTATAGTTCCTGTTCGCACCCCTAAAATTTGAGAGTGAGTGTAAACAAGGCTGGCTTGAACGAGTGTACGTGGAACATTTCTTAACTTCTACCACTGAATATCAACACACTATTACCATTAGCATTCCTCCTTTTTTGCTGCAATTAATCATAGGTCACTGTTTATGTTGTTAGGTAGGAATTTTTTCTAACTAAGAAACATTTCAGGTGGTCAGCGACACCATTACTGACCTCTGTTTGAATTGGAATCTGTGAAGCTGGCTATTGTCATGTACAATTCCAATGAAGTTGGGACGTTGTGTTAAACATGAATAAAAACAGAATACAATGATTTGCAAATTATGTTCAACCTATATTTAATTGAATACACTATAAAGACAAGATATTTAATGTTCAAACTGATAAACTTGATTGTTGTTAGTAAATAATCCTTAACTTGGAATTTTATGGCTGCAACACATTCCAAAAAAGCTGGGACAGGTGGCAAAAAAGACTGAGAAAGTTGAGGAATGCTCATCAAACACCTGTTTGGAACATCCCACAGGTGAACAGGCTAATTGGGAACAGGTGGGTGCCATGATTGGGTATAAAAGGAGCTTCCCTGAATTGCTGAGTCATTCACAAGCAAAGATGGGGCGAGGTTCACCTCTTTGTGAACAAGTGCGTGAGAAAATAGTCGAACAGTTTAAGGACAATGTTCCTCAATGTACAATTGCAAGGAATTTAGGGATTTCATCATCTACGGTCCATAATATCATCAAAAGGTAATGTAATGTAAGCGGCAAGGCCGAAAACCAACATTGAATGCCCGTGACCTTCGATCCCTCAGGCGGCACTGCATCAAAAGCCGACATCAATGTGTAAAGGATATCACCACATGGGCTCAGGAACACTTCAGAAAACCAATGTCCGTAAATACAGTTCTGCGCTACATCCGTAAGTGCAACTTGAAACTCTACTATGCAAAGCAAAAGCCGGCTTCTCTGGGCCTGAGCTCATCTAAGATGGACTGATGCAAAGTGGAAAAGTGTTCCGTGGTCCGACGAGTCCGCATTTCAAATTGTTTTCGGAAATTGTGGACGTCGTGTCCTCCGGCCCAAAGAGGAAAAGAACCATCCGGACTGTTATGGACGCAAAGTTCAAAAGCCAGCATCTGTGATAGTATGGGGCTGTGTTAGTGCCAATGCCATGGGTAACTTACACATCTGTGAAGGCACCATTAATGCTGAAAGGTACATCCAGGTTTTGGAGAAACATATGCTGCCATCCAAGCAACGTCTTTTTCACGGACGCCCCTGCTTATTTCAGCAAGACTATGCCAAACCGCAGTCTGCACGTGTTACAACAGCGTGGCTTCGTAGTAAGAGTGCGGGTACGAGACTGGCCTGCCTGCAGTCCAGACCTGTCTCCCATTGAAAATGTGTGGTGCATTATGAAGCGTAAAATACCACAACGGAGACCCCGGACTGTTGAACAGCTGAAGCTGTGCATCAAGCAAGAATGGGAAAGAATTCCACCTCCAAAGCTTCAACAATTAGTGTCCTCAGTTCCCAAACGTTTATTGAATGTTATTAAAAGAAAAGGTGATGTAACACAGTGGTAAACATGACCCTGTCCCAGCTTTTTGAAACATGTTGCAGCCATAAAATTCTAAGTTAAGGATTATTTGCTAAAAACAATCAAGTTTATAGGTTTGAACATTAAATATCTTTTGTTTTCATTTATGTTTGACACAACGTCCCAACTTCGTTGGAATTGGGGTTGTACAATTTGCTTGTTTTATATTTGAATTGAGGTTGTAAACGTTGGTCAGTGCTTCTAATGTTTTGGCCATCCACCACTGCACTTACCCAAGACTTATTATTATTATTATTATTATTGTTATTTTTAGCACAACAACAATAGAGTAGGAGAAATGCACATCAGGACACATTGCTTGGCTCTCGGGAGCCACACAATAAATCAATTACTTGACTCTCAGCAACAAATGTTTTGACCACACAGCGCCAGTCACGTGACTCCGAAAGTGTCTCAGCTTTCACAAAATTCGCAGATGCTTGACTCTCAGAAATGACTTTTATATCTGTGGGCTACTTCTGTTTTTGTTTTTGTTTTGTTTTTCTCAGGAATGTTTAGTTAATAGGTTTCGGTGCGCAATGAACACACAAAATAGTTTGGAGATAATCAGACGGTTTGCCGCACAACATTGAAACAATGAGGTGGAAAGGTGTGGTTTGGGCCGCTCGCTGCCTTTCTTTCCTCCCTCGGCAACATGGAGCCACAGCCAGGCCAGTGCGCATGCGCGGCCGCAGACGCAGCCAGCCACCGCAAGAGGAGCCACTTGCCCAAAAGTCACTCGAGACAAAGGAGCCAAAAAGGACACAGCCCTCAAAGCTGTGTGCGGCGGGGCGGGCGGGTGGGACGCAGAAGTGCTCCGGTAAGTTGTCGCCGTCCCAAAAAAACAAGTTATTAAACATATTTGAAAAAGAAAGAGAGGAGGCACTGGGGCTTGTTTGCTCAAGACAACATTGTCGCGTCGCGCAGGCACAAGACGAGCCAATCTGTCACTGCTTCGGGGTCGCTCCAATCTGGACGCTTTTGTTTTCTATGTGAGTATATTTGCGGCTTTTAGCGGCAGAGAAGGCCAATGTGTGAGTGTGTGTGTGTGTGTCTGTGTGTTCTTTGCGAGGCTGTTGTGTTGCTGCTAGCTAACTGAGCTGCCAGCTTCCTCCAAAGCTGCTGAGGATGTTTATGTTCTCATGCTGGGGTCTGCTGACCGAAATGTGATTTTTAGCTCTTCATAATGGACTGTCCTGTAATCCTTGTTTGTGATTTGTTTAGTTTCTGACATCAACTGTGGAAGTTTGGAAAGCCTGGCGATGGAACAAAAAGCAAAACAACTCTAAGACGGAAGACGGTCAACGCAAAATCACATAGAGGATGGAGACAGTTGTCACTGTGGCGGACGTGTAATCTTCAGTTTTCAGTTCCACTATTTCCCATGCGCACACTTCTGTTTTTCCCAAATTAAAAGCGTTAACCCTCAGCCCCCCTTTCAATCGACCAGAAACACAAAAGCTCCTCTTGTCCAAGCAGCTGCGTGGTCACCATGGCGATGGTTGTCAGGATGCAGATGTAGCTACCTGAAGGTGCGTGGCGAACGACGCGGGATGGGCAGCACTCCGTATCCAGGTGGCGAGTGGAAGGGGAAGAGCAAGGGGGGTCTTCAGGAGCTGGGTTGCATGCCCTGGAAGGTCAGCAAGCAGAAATGCGCGGGCGGGGTCGCGAGAGCAGAGGAGCGCAAGTGCGGGGATCCGCCGCAGGATATTCCCACCTTCTCTTGCACGCTCACCACGCCGCAGCTTCCCCGAGCCTCGGCCACGCGCGCGACGATTTACCACGAGAAGCAGTGGCGGGAGCTGTGCGCCCTGCACGCGCTCAATAACGTCTTTCAGGACGGGTCAGCCTTCAGCAGGGACACCTTGCAGGAGATCTACCAGAGGTGTGCGGACATCTGTCAAGTAAAATGTACCTCCGTACGCACGAATGCGCCTAACGCGTTCCTCTCTCTCTCTCTCTCTCTCAGGCTTTCCCCCAGCACTCTGGTGACGCCTCACAAGAAGGGCATGCTGGGCAACGGGAACTACGACGTGAACGTCATCATGGCCGCCCTGCAGACACGAGGCTTTGAGGCCGTTTGGTGGGATAAAAGGAGGTGTGTAAAGCGGGACTCGAAGGAAACCTTTGCACAAGATCAACATGGCGTTTTCACTTCCACAGACTTAATACAAAGTACATCATCGTCCCTTTTTGCCAGTGTTTCCCAACCTTTATTCAGCTGAGGCACGTAGTTTACATTACAAAAAATCTCACAGCAGAGCGCCGCACAAACATTTTGAACCTTGACACTTTTCCGACTTGCATGTACCTTTTTTGTTTTGCCCTTGGAAAGGTACTCAGCATTGCTTTGGAGTTCAATTCTGAACGCTTTTAGTGAAGATTATAGCTTGAAGTACAGAAAGCGACTCCTACTGTGTGAGAGTGTGCACAAGGGCCACATTTGATTTTTAAAAGGGACGGAGGGCACAGGTCATTCATACATGAGCTAAAATGTTAAAATGTATCAATGATATGTTAAATAGTTGCCAGTGAATTTCCCTTGTGAATGAGTAAAGTATATATTCATTTTAATTTTGAAATAAAGATCCTTTCGAATGTTAGAATGAATAAATGTAATACTACTAATCTATTTTCTGTACCGCTTACACGCTTTAACCAATTATTTAATAAAATAAATATTAAAATGTGTGAAATTGTTTTTACTTATACTTTTTAATTATTTACAATACAGGTGCATCGATTAGTCGTTTAGAAACATTGTCTAAATCCTTGGCATTTCAGCCCCTCGACAGTAAATATTAGGTTTCTGTGACCTTCCTGCAAGGTGACTGACTATATTTGTGTTTAATCAAAATAAGCCATTTGCGAACGTCTGCTTTGACTTTGGGAAAAAAATGATCACCATTTTCAGACCAAACTAGTAACTCAATCATAGGCAATTTATTTGTTGTGCATTTTCTGCACTGTCAATTTGAAATAATGTCCTGTTTTTGAATAAAAGGACGGAAATTTAAAAATGTTGATTTCATCGATCAATCTAATATAGAAGAAGTGTTCTGTAAAACGTGATAAAAAACCCTCAAATTATTCCTCTTAAATGTAAATGGAATGCAGGTCGAATTAATCACTGCTGGCGGTTTTACCAGGAACAAAACTGCACAGTTAGCAGTGGCCTAAAATACAACACAGTATATGTCTTTTCCATCTGTTGTGTTCGCTTTACAGGAATTTAAAAGGCAAAATGAGGTGATCCCATTTGGCCTCAATTTCCTTAATTTGGAGGGTCTCAAATATATTCAGTGCTCACCGTTTAGTTTTTTTATCAGGATTTTAACCACAGACGTGCTTCCCTCAGCAAAAGGTTATCAGAAAAGAAGGATTGTTGTTTGTTTGCCCGAGTCAAAACAGGCTGATGTGACATTAATTAACATTGTTTCGACACGGTCCTGTCAACAAATCAATCAACTGGCCAAAACATTCGGGACATCTGCGAGAGCAAGTCCAAAAGTTATATCAAGAGCAATATTTTGTTGCGCTTGTGTGTTTTACTACATGAAATCACGTTGATATGATAAAACCAATACGGCATACTGTAGACTATAACTACAATAATACAAATACTGTTAAATATACCTTATATCTCTCTGACAGTATCAGTCAAAACTGAGTATTTTAACCGCTATAAAGGCAAACATTTTGGTACAAGTATTTGTATTGGATCTTATTAGATTGTTGCAGGCATACCTAATGTTTGGGCCCAATGAGTCTGCTGTATGTCTTAATATGTGTGAAAGAGGCCACTTCTTTTTAAATCTAAATTTTGCTGCATTGGTGCGAAGGTGCCAGTTAGGTTGCTGCTTTTAACGGTATGTTTGTCACAAAACTGCAACTCAAAAGGTGACATGAGGACAAAAACATACAAACGTCGCCTTTGTTCCGTGCAGGGACGTCGGCAGCATCGCGCTGTCCAACGTGACCGGCTTCATTCTCAACGTTCCGTCCAATTTGCGCTGGGGGCCTCTGCAGCTGCCGCTCAAACGCCAGCACTGGATCGGGGTCCGAGAGGTGGCGGGGGTCTACTACAACCTGGACTCCAAGCTGCGTGGTCCTCAACCCATCGGCAGTCCAGATGAGCTCAGGTGAGATTCTCGGGTTCTTAACTATGTTGTGTTTCCTCAACTCCGGGGAGTAGCAGGTGTGGATCGAGAGGAGGATTTTATTTAGCATCTTTGTTTGTTTATTTGTTTGTTTGAAATAATAATAATACTTAAGCATATTCTGAATGCTTATTTTTTTTCAGAACTGTATAATTTTAATAGCAACGTGACAAGATTTGCCCAAAATGACAATCTGTCAAAATGGTGGAGTCTGGTCGGAACGGCCGCTTCAACCTGAGTGCAACCCCCAGCAAGAATTTAGAAAATCGGATCATTGCTTCCGGTGAAACTTTGTTTTTTGTGTGCCTTTTTTGTATGATATCGCCTATAGGAAATCTGGTCAAATACGCCTTCAAATTAGGGTTAAAGAGTAAAACTTTATTCTTTCTCAACATGTCACCCATTTTCTGATTGGCTGACGACTCGGGCGCACTGTTAATTGCGTCAATGCCGGCGTATATTTACAGTGTACGAGAGCAACGTCAGCTGGTCAAATTTGTGTATACAATGTTGAACAAACGAATACATAATAATAACATAATCTTTTGCGCTACGTGTATTTTAGAGAATGAATACAAACAAAGCAATTTATAGCCATCCTTGTTGAGGTGTGTTGCTCTGCTTACATGAACAATATTTTCACGCCACAACTCGTGAATTTGTCTTGTGCCAAAAAAAATCAAAAATCAAACAATACCTCGTAAATTTAAAGCATGAAATGCAATCAAACATGAAGCTTGTAGATATGCGTACCGCCTGTTTAAACTTTGTTGTAATGCAGTACAGTAGTACATTTTTTTTTGCTTTTCAAATATAGTTTTTTTAAGGACAGTTCAGATGTATTTTAGTATTAAGTACAGTGCAATACATTTGCATTTACTCTTTAAGAAATGTTTTGTTTTAAAACATTCAAGTACCGTAATAATTTTAACATTTATGTGCAGTACATATTAATTGACCCGTTATTTTTCTTTTCCTACATTTAAGTGCAGTGACAATGTTCAAACTTTGCATAATGCTACAGTGGCTTAAAAGGAAGAATTTGATGAGTAAAACTTCATATTTTGATGAACACTTAGGTCTACTATGTTACTGCATCATAATGTTGGTCAATCTGTGGTAGTTGGAGAGTAAAAAAGTTTGGGAACCACTCATGTCGTGGATTGGGATTGAAGACGGCAACATTTCCCTCTCCTTTTAAAATATGAAATATACAAATGGGACACTCGTTCTGATGATTTGACAGTCATGCACTTTGAACTTTGCAGTTTCCAACTGGATACAAAAAGCTTTTTGTACTGCTGTCAAAGGCTTTCCCAAAAGAAATTGGTCTTTGTGTCGTTGGTTTGTAGTTTTTCCTCCGGTGGACCGAGAGTTTTTTTTCTGGACTGAGGCTGTTCTGTTTTCTTGTAAATCCTGCCCACAAACCAGGAAGTTCCTCCGCCAGCAGCTGCGAGGGAAGAACTGTGAACTTCTGTTGGTGGTGTCGGAGGAAGTGGAGGCGCGACAAACGTGGCGGTCTGACAGCTGAGGACTCGAGCAGCCAATCACAGCCACGCTTGGCCCTGCGATTGAGATTTATTCACTGGTGGATGTTTTTGTTTTTTTTGGGGGGGCGAGGGGGTGTTTACACGATCAATTGCTGGACTCTACTGAACGGATTGCAAAGCAAATGAAGAAAGCAAACACTTTCCAGGGAGGATCAGTGAATGACAGCTCTTTACTTCAAAGAAGATATTCAATTTCTGCTCTTTTTGCTTTTTTTGTACAACATAACTTGACTATTTTTCAGTCGGTTGTGATCTGCTGGTTTCTAATTTTTTTTTTTTTTTTTTTTTTTTTACGGTTCACGTCCTCAAAGTCCCGGGAGTACTCTTGAAATGTTGTCTTGTCGTCTCGCCCTTCGCGGAGGGAACATTTCTTCGCCGTTCCTTCACTTTCACCAAAGCGTGCCCTTCTTCACTACTTCTGCGTCTCACTCTTCGTTTGTGATTGCTTCGTCTTGTCACTTTTTATATCGCGTACGTGCCGCAGGCAAGACGAGGGTGCATCTCGCAGACCGTACAGTCTGTGCGGATGCGACACTTTAATAAGACGGCAACAAAACAATGCAACACCCACCAAATACTCACTAGCGATTATTTTGGGTAGTGCATCCTTTCAATCTGTAGTCAACAAATAATGCTAAAGCAGTACTTACTGCCCTTAAACTACAGTATAATATGAGAATATCACTACGGAAAGCTGTTTGAGCAAATATTAAATATTCTTGATATCCAGCTTAAGGTCCATGTACTAGTATGCGCTGTGTCCTCAAGTGTGTACCAGTGCACCGACCTTATGCTGGTTATCAAGGACAACGAATAAATGCTCAAAAGGTTTTCTGGAAAGCCGTTTGCATCTATTTGATACCCTTGATAAGAAGGTTGCTAGTGAATGATACGTGCCTACTAGTGTTTTACAGTAGTTTACTAGTAAGGTTTAATTGCATACTAGTAGGCCAAAAGTGGCACTAGCAGTTGGGGGGGGGGGGGGGGAAATGTTACTAGTAAGACATACATTCTACTCGTGTGCAGAATTGTTTTACTAGAGAAGACAAAGAGTAGTAGTGCATGTACCTTCAGCTAGATATCAAGGATATCGAATAAATGCTCAACCACCTTCCCGTATGTCACAGCATTTCCCAAATTATAAAATGGCAGAACCATGTTTGCACACTTCCGTTTAATGCAAAAAACAATCCAGTGTAGAGTGTGTATCAGCTTCTTTTGTTTGTTTTTGTAATAGCGGCGTCTGCAGTGACAAAGTGGAACGCCACAGTTGGCGCTCGTAGCTTTAGTTCACCGTTCAAAGTGGCAGTGGGGTAAATTCAGGAACCCAGTCTCTGAGCAGCTAGCGAGGCAGTCGGCGCATTGATAAAAGCCAATTCATAATCATCAGGTGGCCCCGTGTTACACTTTTGGTCGGTTTAGCTGCTGAGTTTGTATGTCTACTTACGTGTCTTGTTCTGGAGGTTTTGTTTTCCCACAAATCCACGATTGTAATCTGAATGTCAGGTGTGACATTCCTTTCAAATAGTTTCCGGGTTTTCCAGCGGCACAGATAAACCTACAGTATAAAAATACAATTTGCACCGAAATGTGAAAAACTTCTGTTTTACTTTATGAATGTACTGTCTCATAATTAAATGAAGCATTGTTTTCATTTAATTGTCGTACAGTAACTGCATGCTCAAGTACAATGTGCCTTGACAAATATAAGGATTCTCATTTTGCCCGCGACCCGAGTCAGGATAAGCGGTAAAGAAAATGGATGGATGGATGATTCACATTTTCCACTGAGAGGTGTTTCTAATATTTCGGGTACCTCATTTAGCTACATGAGAGAACCAAAGTAATGCAGTGCCGTTCTTCACCGCTGCAGGACTACAGCCACGTTAGTGTTCAGTGGATGAATAAAGACTGAACCCTGCCGCGAGTCCAAAAAAAAAAAAGGTTTACATTGTACTGTAATTGCTTATAGATACCACAAGATGCAGCAAATGACTAGTCTAAATGAAGCTCCTCAACTCACCTCAACAGTTCCATGGCCGCAAGGAGCCACCCGATGTGCCAAAGCATTACTTTTATTCCTTGGGCCTAAACATGTAAACAGTGAATAATGGAGGATAGGTTAAAAATAATAATAATAATTGATAAAATGCGGGGCCTTACTATATTAAACATGAAATTAATCAAAACTTGAGGATGATTATATTTTGTGAAGGCAGAATTGTTTTGCACACAGTCTATCATTGCTGTCGGGCAGAATCATCACATCTCTAAAATCACTACTTGTCAGGAAATAATTTAAAACAAAACAAAAACAAAAAGGCGTCATCTTTCTTGAGTTACCAAACCTCGCATTTTTTCAGTTGCTATTATACCTTTTACTGCTATCGTACTGTGGCGTTTTACAACACTTCTCAGGCAGTTAGGCATTGAAGAGTGTTAATAGATTTTTTTCTCAAGCTGTTTTCTACACATTTAATGGGGGCAGACCAATAGTATCAATTTGTAAAAAAAAAAAAAATCTATATATATGAAATTGACCATATTTGGACATGCTTCCGCCTGTCAGCGATGACATGCTCTTAGAGCAATATGATTTTTATTTTTTATTTATTTTTTTGTATTCCCACTTGAATTCCTCCATTGATTTTGTCACACAGTCAAAAGCGTCAGGACAAGCAAATAAAGATTAGTATCTATTAGTAACTGTTGATGTTGGAAGTCATCTGATGACTTTATTATACATAATTGGAGCCCAAATGATGATGCGTCGCCACACAGGTAGACAATTCACTAACGTGACACTTGGCAATTTGTAGCTCCTCTCGAAGCTCCTCAGAGAATGTTTGTCTTAATTTGGTCTAACAATGTTAAAAAAAAAAAGTACTACGTGGTTGTCTTGTGAAATGAGCCTTATGAGAGATTTGTTGTTGTAGCTCTGAGATCATTCAGCTCAATGTATTGTCTTTGGGACAATATTGGCCTTAACTTGTTTACATGAAAGGTGGGTGAGCAGTTTCACGCATGTATTCCAAAGCACTAATTTTGAGGAGCAGTCCATCAAAGATGTCTTCGCTGTTGTTGCCAAGGATTTTTGTGATTTACAATGCTTTCATTTTGATACAATGATCGTTTTCCTGTCCTAATCCAATGCCATAGCATATGATGTCTGACAAAACATTTTTTCTTTCTTTGCCATAGCAATCCATATCATTGCGTCCAGTTTAAAAAAAACAACAACTATAAATATCACTATGTTATTTGTTTAGGGTTTTTTTCTGTATAAATGTCAAATGCTTATAATTGCACTTTATGTCAAAGCTGCAGTGCGAGTGTATTAAATGGGCCATTGCTCCGAAAGACTTATTTGTTGTCGTCGTCGTCTTAGCGGATACTTGCTCCTTCGACCCAGTTGGGAGGTCGGAGGTGAAAGGGAACATTTGCAAGTTAACAAGTTATTTCCATCCCTGTAAATTGTTCACAGGTGGAAATGTGATTGTGAACGTTGTTTGTCAATATGTGCCCTGCGATTGGCTGGCGACCAGTGCGGGGTGTGCCCCACCTCGCGCTCAACGTCAGTTGGGATAAGCTCCAGCTCACCCGTGAGCCTAATGAGATTTATATAAGCATCTTAAAAGATGGAAGAGGTGGCAAAAGTACATACACTCTGTACTTAAGTAAAAGGACAGACAGTTGTGTCAAAATCAGTTGTGTACTGCTTCAAATCTTGAAGTGAAAGTAAAAATGTATGGATTCTGAAAGGGTAAAATGAAAGCACAATGAAAAATAATTATTGGAGGAGAACGATAACACGTTATCAAAACGTGTTCTCATAGTTTTGTCAACAATCTGAACCAACTAACAAACAAACAAAAAAGCTAAATTAGCTAGCCATAACTGAAAAGTTAGACCTCACCTGTATGTTTATGATTAGACAGATTGTTTTTTGTTTGTTTGTTTTTTTAACACAGAGGCTGGTAGTTGCAGGTTGAGGATTAGAAAGTACAGATGTTTGTTTTCAAATGTCGGGAGTAAAAGTAAAAAGTTGTCAGAAGAATACTCAAAGTACAGATACTGTACCGGAAACATCTGCTTCACTACGGTAACAAAGTATTTGTACTTCATTGCTTCCTATTACTGACTGAAGTGCTGCGGTTAAAAACTGAAGCTGAAGAAAAACCGCACCAAAGCATGATGCTGACGCCGCCGCGCTTCACTGTAAGTATGGTGTTTTTCTGGTGAGGAGCGGTATTGTGTTAACGCCAAACAAAACTTTTTGCCGTTATGGCCAAAAAGTTCAACCTTGGTTTTATTAAACGTGAACAAAATCTCCCAAACACGTGTGAAAATAGTGGATTGCCAACATTCAGGTATACAGCGGATCCTCGGTTGAAGTATCGATTACTGGTATCGCCAACCTTCACGAGTAGCCGATCCATTGAAATAAGGCCAGTATGGGCCCGATACGATAGCTGCTATCGGTACTCGCCCATCCCTAATGTGTAACCTAACCGTGTAGTTCATTGATATAATTCATTCCACGACTGGTGACTATATACAGTCCATATAGTCATTTACATATTTACAGTCCAATTTTGTATTGAATAGCAACAATTGAAGACATTATTGTTGTTGGTAATTGATTGGTTGTTTGCGTGCCTTTGGGGTGATGGCCGTGTCACGTGTCGTCGTTTGATGTCAGTTGTTGATGGGACCTTTTGTTCGGTTGCTTCTTTGAAGTCGCAGGCACAAGACTGAAGCGCGGCAGTCCTGAACGTGACAAGATGACAGACGGCTGTCTTGACCTTGCAGTCAATTCGGGCTACTTAGAAAACGTAGAAAACAAGTTAGAGAAGACTCAACAAACGACAGGAAAGGCAATCACCTCCCGATTCCAGGACACTTCAATTCCTTAGATGTTTATACTTAGATATTATTTTCAGCATGGGAAATTGTTAGCTACCTGTCTGTAGCCACATTTTCTTTGGTGCCTGTTCCCATTTTATGCTAATTGTATCAATTGTATTATTATTTGCATACAGTTTGAGTGTCAAACTCGAGGCCCGGGGGCCAGATCCAGCCCGCCAGATTATTTTATGTGGCCTGCGAAAGCAATCAGGTGTATCAACGTCCATGATTCAAATTTTTCAAATTGTCTTATGTAATAAATAATGTTAAAATGCTGCAAGCATTTTTAAATTCTTTTTTTTTGTTACCCAACCCCTTTTTACAGAGACTGAACGAACCATTATCCTTGAAATCTGACTCCTTGAAAGTACTTATCCATCAGTGCGTTGTGTATCTGTAATAATATCATGAGGCAATTCCACATTTGTACAGTCATTACGGCCATCTGAGGGAAACTGTAAGTACAATCGGGCCCGCAACAAACATGACGGTGTGACGGAGTGCTTATTGTTTTTCATTTGAACGTTTTATATCTATGGCCTACACAATGTTCTTTCTTTTTTTTCTTGTTTTCTTTTTTTTCCCCAAATATGTACTGTAATGAAACAACAGGCTCCAGGTCAAACCCGTGACCGTGACCCCAATAAGGAAACATGCTGGAGAAAATGGATGGATGAAGAGACAAGGGCTGTAATTTGGCGCTATGGAATTCAAATTGAATTGGCACGTGCAGGTGTACCTAATGAAGTGTCTCGAAGTCCACGTTCTTATTGTGACCACAGGGGGCGCGCGTGCAAGTGGCAGTGCGCGCCCCCGCGCCGAACGTGGTCGCGCCGCTGCGCCGTGCTGCGTGCAGATGTGTCGCAGATTCTTTTCCAACGGAAAACGTCCAGCGTGGGTAAGTTGGTGGCAGTCAAATGGGCCTCAAAGTGTCGCCACCATAACGTTGCGGCCGCGGGTCATGCTGCTTAAGCGGCTCTCGTTAGCTCCGTTGGAGGCGGAAAAAGACGCCACTTTTTTTTTCTCTCTTATTTTTTTTCTCTCTTTTTTTCTGTCTTCACCGGCAGGTCCGAGGCGCTCGCGCACTTGATGGAGCTGTCAGCGATTGGCGAGCAAGTGTTCGCCGTGGAATCCATCCTGAAGAAAAGAGTTCGGAAGGTAAACGCAGCTCTTCCCCTTGCACCTTGTTGCCATTACGCCGTCATGTTATAAAAGCATGCTAATGAGAGCTGCTGATCTAATTGACTTGAAAGAGGACGGCGGCGGTGTTGTTGTTGTTGTTGTTTTGTTGTTGTCGTTGTTGTCCACTTTGTCGAGGAACACTGTCAGCTGGCCAAGCTTTTTGATGAGGGCCTGCATGTTGTTTTCTTGCCAATTATGTTTGGATCCCAATGAACATGTCGCCACGTACAGTACGTGGCGACAAGATTGAAAACGACCCCCCTCTTCGATTTATTTGACTGCCTATATCCCGTTACTCCTGGCCCGATAACCTTCTAAACTTTGCACAAACAGATAAGCCATAAACGATCCAATGCGTTCTGAAATTTATATTACCACGAGTTGCATTGACTTGGCCAGTTTTCCCTAAAATTGATTCGCTACAAAATATTACTTCAAATGTTTTTGTTCGTTTATCTAATTAAATAATTGGTTAATTGGTTTATTGTAAATAATAATACAAACATATATGGTAGTATATATTTATAATTTACAATAAAAATAAATATCTGTGTAATAAACCATTTTACAAACACATTTGACGTGCTTGTTCGTTTGATTACATAATAAAATGGAAGAAGTAAAATGGAAAAAAAACCTAATTGCATAAACATTTAACATTTTTTATTCATGAAATGATTGGTTAATTTATTTATTGTAAATCATAAAGTACAAGTAGTAAAATAGACATTTTTACAAATACATTAAACATTCTTTTCAGTCTATGAAATAATGAGTTTATTTATTTATAGCAAATAATGAATAAGTAAAATAAACAAGTTTACATATTCACTTCACTAATTTTATTAAAAATAAAATAAAAAATAGTAAACAATTCAACATATTCATTAAACATGTTTTATTTATTTGATTAAATAATTAGTCAAGGTATCGTTCGCAAATAGTATAAATAAAGCATTTTTAAAATGTTTGGTGTTTCAATTAAATCTTTGGCTAATGTATTTATTTTTTTAATAATAAATCAACAATTAAAATAAATAGTTTCACATAGAAATTCAAAATTTTACTCTCATTTTATTAAACAATTGGTTATTTTATTCTTGTGAATAGTACAAGTAGGAATTGTAAAAGTAACTATTTTAAAAATAGATTCAATGAATAACTGATTTATTCATTTATGGTAAATTCTAAAATTGAAATTGTAAAATAAACACATATACTCATATACATTGAAATCTTTCATTAGTTACATTAAATAATTGCTTCATTTAATGTAAATAATAAAATACGGATAATTAAGTAAACTATTTTACATATATTTAGCATTTTTAATTTAATTTATTGAATAATTTGTTAATTTATTCATTGTAAATAATAAAACAAAGAAATAGTAAAATGTTAAATATATATGTACTTTTTAAATATATATTTAATTATTTTAAATGATATAACATAAATCTTAAACTTGTATTTAAAACTGTTCAGACATAAGGTAAATATTTTACATGTATTTTTTCCTTAATTCATTAATTGAATTGAATTAAAGCATGAGAATATATGATTGTTTTGTTAAAATAAACTGTGTTACATAAACACTTTCACTTTTTTATTTTAATTTTTGTATTTTTTTTTTAGCTCAAATGTGGCCCCTGAGCACAGATGTTTGCTCATCCCTGAGATAAATCCATTCCACCTCTCTAATAGTGTCTGTAATACTCTAATTATTGACTTAGAGAGAAAGTAATGCTAGCTTATGTTGTCCATAGGCTCTGGTTACATTTTCAAAGTATATGTTGTGTTGTTTCACTTTTGTTCAGTTTTACTAATAAAGGCAAATGATTAAATGCTCATAATAGTACATCTTTAGTGACTTGTATGACAGCAGCTTCATGCTGACCTTCAATTAACATTTCAGTCACAATGAATTTCACTGCAAAAGTAACACTGGTTAGTTCACCAGGGGCAATTATCATTCAACTGGTGTACAGGGTGGCTCATTTACATGCTTAAAGGCCAAATCTCTGTTTGATTCAGTAGTTAAAAAGAGCCATAAGAGAAGAAAGACACATATGAGTTTATTATGTATGTCATGACCAGCATGGAGTCCCGGATGTTTCACCGACTTAATATTGTTTTGCCTTCATAACTTGTTTCTGCTACCTCCAAGTGCCCAGCAAGAGAATTAAGTAAACATACTTGGTACACATGTGTCCCAAGTCATTAAGAATCATATTTTCTACATACAACTTTTGCAGCACATATCAGCATGTAAGTAGGTTATCACGTTCTTATTTTCATCACATAGCCCAGAACGTGTCAAACTCAAGGCCCGAGGGCCAGATACGGCCCGCCACATAATTTTATTTGGCCCACGAAAGCGAATCATGCTCGTCAACTTCTGTGATTTTTGCTCAAATCTGTACCCAAATTCCAAATTGTCATAATAATAAACAATAATGTTGAGATATTGCATTTTTCTGTTACCAAACCCTTCTTCTACAGTAACCTAAACAATACTTGAACAATCTATTATCCTTGTCTTCTGATTTCAAAACTAGTTATCCCTCAATTTGTCGTGTAATGGTAATCATATGATTTGGTGATTAAACATTTATATGCTTTCACTGGTCTAATGGCCCTCTGAGGGAAATCATAACTACAATGCGGCCCGAGACAAAAATGAGTTTGACACCCCCGACATAACCCAAACCTGGTGTCCTCTTTACAGCATGTGAAGCTGGAAGAAGCCATGATGTCACCATAAAAGGAAGCTTGATGACTAACGTTAAATGTCTATGGCTGTAGGAGAAGTAACATAAGTCTTGCCTATGGATGCTTTAAAAATCTCATATCTCCACAGGGGAACGTGGAGTACCTGTTGAAATGGAAAGGATGGCCTCCGAAGTGAGTGGGAACCTTTGGATAATGTTCAGTGAATACACATGCAAAGAAACGTATGTTAATACGGCATATGGAAATAAGATGGCGCTTTGGCAGTGAGCCACCGGAGTCTGTAAAAGACAAAGAATAACCAAAGTTTTGGGATCATTTCACACTTAACGAGGAGGATGAAGTCCAATGTGTAACACAACAGCACGTGTCGACTACAAGCACCGACACAATGTAACGTATCAATGTTAGCTCATTGAATATAGCCACCAGCGCACTGTCAACTGTTTTGTTGAACAAACGGTAAAAAAAAAATAATACGTGTAATAAGCACATTCATACATGAGCTGCCGATGGCCACAACTCACGCCGAGAGAGTCAACGACCAGTTACCAACCAGCCAACTCTACACGCTCATTCGCCAACACCCACGTGACTCACCAGTTAAGGCCCCGCCTTTTAAAACCATAAACACGCAAAGTCACAACTACTACAGCATAGAATCTAACAGTGGCGACCCTCAGTGGACAAAAATAATACACCTGCACCTCACGTGCACATTCTATGTTTAGTAATGCAAAATTAATTCTTATCCGATTACTCGATTAAAATGATGGAATAGTTGGTAGAAAAGTGATACTATAATACTAAAAATATTCGATAGATAGAGATAGAATAGTTGATGCATTTCTTGTACAGGGAACACACCTGAATTCACCTATTCAGTTTTTTTTCTTGGTGCCAAGGAACTATGTTCAAGTGAGTTGAGGAGCTTCATTTAAACAAAAGTAGTGCTTTGACGCCATCATGTGGTATCTACAGGAAATTATAACCCTTTTTGGGATGGTGTCATTTATCACTTTTGCGACTCAGGTAAAGGCCACAAATAGCGGGCAACCACTGCATGTGATGAGATTGTGCCGGTGTTCCTAATAAAGTATCAAATGAGTGTATTGATATATGAATGAATGATTTAATAGAAATAAAAAATATTACACGTTTTTTTTTTTTTTTAATAGGTACAGCACATGGGAACCTGAGGAACACATCCTGGACCAGCGTTTAGTCCAAGCCTATGAAGAGAAGTATGACTTATGGAAACTATTTGTCACTAATGAGGGAGATATTGATAAATCACTCAGTGAATTAGGTGTGTGAACGTGAGTGTAAATGTGTTTACATTTGCCCTGCGATCGGCCGGCATCCAGTCCAGGGTGTACCCTCGCATCTCGCCCACAGTCGGCTGGGATTGGCTCCAGCTCACCCTGAAACCTGAATTGGGACAAGTGCGTTCGAAAATGCATGGCTGGATGGTTTCACTGTATCCACCCGTTAATGGTCTGCTTGTCTTTCCTTAGAGAGCAGAGAGACAGAAGTCTTGGTCACAGGAGGAAACGATCAAAAGCCAAAAGACTCCTGTTACAGGTGAAATTTAGAGTCTAATTTGTCTTGTTTTTTTTTTAAGATGGGATGGGATCTTTTCTCGTGTTAAGAGCAATCGATAGTAAGCTGACAATGTGTAAAGCAGTTTTTGCCTGAGGATCATCAATGTGGGATACTCATAAATCCTACCTTGAAGCAGGAAGTGAAGCAAACCTTTCTGAAACTGAGTATTCACCACGGCTGTATGGAGAGAAACTGTGTCACCATTTTACTTGTAAATAAAGTTTTTTTTGTCTTTGCATATTTACAATGGCTCTATAGAAAACCAAATTATTAATATTAGTTGTAGTAGTTGTCAACCCCCCCCCCCCCCCCCCCCCACACACACATTCTTTTGCCCCTCACACTTTTCACACTGACCGTTGTGGGCCATGTCAAACGATATACTGAACGTATTGATGTGCTAATGTTTGTCTTCTTGGTCTGGATGCAGAACACGGTGTATACCATGGACCTTCGTAGCGCTCACAAGACCACGGACACACCCCCGCGCCGTCTACGTCTCTCCCTGAGCCGTTCACTACTCCCGGAGGAAGAAGAGGAAGAGGACGAGGAAGATGAGGAGGAAGACGAGGAGGAAGACGAGGAGGAAGATGAGGAGGACGAGGAAGAGGAGGACCGGTCGTACATTGCCTGGAGGAGAGCGTCCTGTTACAACAAGAGAAGGCCAAAGGGGAGATGCCTTAACTCGAGGATGGCGAGTCCCGCACAAGACGATTGGAAAAGCCTGGGAGAGGAAGAGGAGGAGGAAGAAGAGGTGGAAGAGGACATTGTAGAAGAGGAGGTGGAGGAGGAGACTCTGGATACGACAGATAAGAGTGCAGGTACTAATATTTTCTTTTTCTTTTTTCTTTTGAATAAAACTTAGATTTGTTTCCAAATTAATTACTTGAAGGGGAACTAAATCTCTTTGTTTTCCCAAGTATATATTTTATGTGCCAAACATGTTATTGCGTGAATGGAAACGGAATTAAACAGATTAATTCATCAATTTTCATCCAGCTCAGGGGGCCGCCATGTTTGACAATGTCGCCCTCTGCCTGTCGACTGAAATGAACGTCACAACGTTTCTCGTGCTTGTGTTGCGAACGTCACGTGACCAAACCTGGAAAACAGGTAGAGGACTCGCCGTGTATGCTGCGATAACTTGCAGAACTACAAGTTGATGACATGACGGTTTGAACCCAAACTTGCTCGTTTGGCTTCAAACTACTTGGGTTCCCCTTTAAATAATTATGGATACTCTCAGGTTAATTGTATCTTCTGCCATCTAGTGGAAGAGTATTGAAGTGTTCTGCCTGCCACTATACGTCGCTGGCATAGATGGGATGTATGTTACGAGGGATGAATGAAAGTTACTCCTTTTTCTTTTCTGGTACAGGTCAGAAGAGGGCCGCCAAGTGGAGCCCCGTTATCGGCCGAGACGAGCTCACGGGGGCGGAGATGACCGACGCCGCGTGGAGGCCCGTCGTCGGTCCGGCAGAGGTGACGGTCACCGACGTCACCATCAACGCTCTCACCGTGACGTTCCGAGAGGCGCGCGTGGCGCAAGGCTTCTTTCGAGTGTGGGGGCTGGAGGTATGAGTGGGGAGGCGAGACTTGGGAATTAATCCTCAACACTTCCTCCCTGCTTGGACAAGAGCTGAAATGTGGATTGGCTCAGACTGACCTCGCCCTCAATGGAAAGGAGAATAAACGCATACTTCTGTATGTAGGCGACGGGAGAAAGAAAATGAGCCATTAACGAACTGTCATATGTAAACTGTCACATGTTTGCACTTTTTAATGATCCTACCTATCATTGATTCCCTGCAAAACCTTTGTCAGCATCATTACATGCAAAGCCTATTTTATTTATATATTGAAACTAAAGTTGTCGTAATGGCGCCCTTAGCGGTCAAAAACTTAACTGTAAAGTTCTCAGACCATTTGAAGAGGTTAAGTTAGCGAAGGAGACATTCTTTTGCAGTACATTTTATATTAAACACTCATCCCAAAAATCTGCAAATATTGGGTAAAATTTCAAGATGAACCTAAAATGCACTACTTGCACTACTTAATTGAAAATGCCATGTCATATCACATGAGCTTTCACAACAAAAATCTAATTTCCCGGTACGACGCGAGATCCAGCCGGCTGCCGCCAAGCCGTACCAGTACATTATTACATTATACAAAGTATATAAACTGTATATATTTTTTTTCAATTATACTTGACTCTAGTTATAATTTAATCTGTACCGTTGTTTTTGTGGTTAAAAAAAATAATAATAAAAGTGAAATATATGCAGAGCCTCAAAATGTTGTTTCCAAAATGGAACACCAGGACTCGCAGTTTTTCTGTTGCAGCGAGTTGGTATGTGTGCGAGGCATAACCCGCCAGGTGTGCAGATGGAAGTCACCGGCTGTAATTTGTTCGCAATTGCCCAGTTGAACCTTGCTCGGTCGGCCGTCTCGCTCGGTATGCAGCAGGCCTTAGGTTCGTCCTGAAATTCTACCCGAAAGCCCAGTATCCCAAACTTTTTGAGTGGTGTATTATGTGTCTAGACGTGCAAGTAGAAGAACCAAATGTCAGAAATGTTGCACTAAAATTGAACAAAAGATCAAATGTATAACCATAAAGGATTATGTAAACGTTCCCTTTCAGGTTGTTGCAGTAATGGACTTATTGATGTATTTACTTTAACATAACTGCTTAAAGTTAATGCTAAAACAGGACATTTTAGCACATGATAGTATATTTTTTTGTCCATATCACTGTACATGTTCTAAAGTGTGTGAGTTGTTGCTGTTGGAAATGGTACGATTTGCACTAAAAATGAAAACAAATTATTTAATAAAAAAAGGTTCTTTAGAAAGTCTTGTGTGCTTCTATACATAAATCTGCTGTTTTGTACATACAGTATATCCAACTGCTGTAAAGTGGCTGTCTTGTACTGTATCTTTGTAAACACATAAGACTCATCCCTACTCAAATTGTGGCTTTTGTCTTGTCCTCCAAGAAAATATGTAATACCACACGTGCATACAGTATTCAGAAGACAAACATCTACTCTGCTGTGTAGACGACACACATTAATCATCTCTATGTGTGCAGTTGCGGGTACAAGCAGGCCTTGTGCTGGAAACAAGCGTGAATTGAGATTTGAAAACACTGCATTGTGATACATCAAAGAGGAAAAAAGTTGCGAAATCCTGTAATGAATATGCCGTGTTGTTATGTACTGGACTTTGAAAGTCATTTTTTCGTGCATAATCAAGTGAGGATGATTGACAGGTAGGAATGGAAGTGCCTCATGCGTCGTTCTTTTTTGAATGATTGCAACCATGTAAAACTCGATCTATGAGAAGGTGAAGTATGTGTTCGTCTTTTTTTTCCACATTAAACTGAATATATATTTATTCTTTTGAGCCGATATCTGTGCATTGACAGAACACGAGTTTCCTATAATTTGTGATAACTTGACACCATAGGTACCCGTGACTCATGTTCAGCTCATTTGCACCTGGGGACGTTAACCTGCACGACCTACTGCAGTATAAACTGAGGGTGTCTAACATTTGAAATGATGAAATAAATGTGGCTCATGGTTGTTTTCATGTGATTCATTCCACACAACTACAGTGGTGCCTTGAGTTAAGTGACCAGACATGAGTTTTCAAAGATTTGAGCCATCGATTCAAGCGCTGTATGGTGGCTGTGAACCCAAACTCACTTCACAAGCTGCAGGTTGGCAGAGAAAAACACATTACCAAATTTTTTGTTGGGCTTTTTGGCGAAGCTGGAACAGATTAATGGCTTTTCCATTTATTTCAATGGGGAAAGATGATTTGAGTGTTGTTACGAGCATGGTCACAGAAATTCAACTCGTATCTCAAGCCACTACTGTAATAGTTGATGACATCAAGAAAATCTCTGAAATCATGCAGAGGTTTGACAAAAGAATACCAAACAGTACAAACATACTTTATTGTACAATTAATTTATTGGCAAAAAAACAGTCAGACCACCAAAATAACTTAACAAAAGAAAAAAAAAATCATGAAAATGGAGCAACAGTTATTTTTGCTTTCTCTCAGCAAGCACCAAACGTTTTTAACAAGAAGAACAAAAAAGTGGTCAAAGATTTCATTTCAATACTTAACAAATATTTAAATAGTCTTAAGTCCAGTCTCTTCTTTTTTTGGGAGCAGAAATGATATAAACAAAACATTTTTGATCGGTTGCTATGGGTTTGTACAGTGACTATGTTTACATCTATATTCATGTACATGAGACATTTCTTCAAAGAGGATGGTATAATATACTCCCAGGGCAAAATGAATGACTGTCTGCAGTGTCGTTTTGCATCACCATATATTTAATACAAAACAAAACAATTGTATCTAATAATTCTTGTAGCTTCAAGTTTTATTTCCCAAAAATAAAATTAAATAATATATCTATATATAAAAGACAGTTTTTCCTTTGTTCCCCCCCTCCCCCCCATCTTTTTCTTATAAAATAAGTCTCGATATATTGCCACCTGGTTCCCTCCCCATACCCAGCAACCTTTGAATGAAAAATAGTGATCATGTGACTGTTGTGTCTTCGTAAAAAGCTAAATAACCAGTTTTGAAATCCTTTAGGTCACACAACTAGAAATCACCCCCCCCCCCCCCCCCCCAAGCGTGCTTTTCACATCCAACTCATGGGATTGTTCATGTGTGTGACTGTCTGCTTCACTCCAAACAATACACAGAAAAAAGGCGCATCGGTGCGTGTGGCCTCCAAACACCTTATACGGAACCTTGAAGGAAAGACAAATCTCAATGCTGTACAGCGGCTCGGGAGTGCTTGTGTGTTCATTTTACACACACAACAAATATCCAATCTAAAGAGGGGAAGGTTTGAATGTTTTAAGCTATATACACAAATTGGGGTTGTCCCCCCCCCCCCACATCTTTCATATTCATTACAAAATACAGTATCTAAATCCACAATTTCTTTATTTTGTACAGCACTAACAATGAATTAAACTTTGTGGCTGATCGCAAGTTGTCAGGATGACGGAGATGGAGCCCGACAGAAATTTCACAAACCTCCGCAGCATCCAAATAAAAATGAAGAAAAAAATTATTCTCTTCCCACAGCTCAGAAGAGAGGATAGAAAATATATGTACACAAATTTAAATTAATCACAACCAAAACGCGAACCCTACATTGGCTTCACCAGGTCTTTGGAGGATGTGGAAGGGCTTAAGATTTATTATAGCACAACTGTTAAAACCACCCCCCAGTGTCCTTTTATGTGAGTAATGGGATAATGTAAAAACCGGAGAAAAACAAAATGTGTTGAGGCTTGTTTCACAATCTGCTGACAGAAAAACAAAGTAGAAATTCAGAAACAAAATATATTTCTCATCCCTCTGCAAAATAGATACAATCATGACCGGATACTTGGAGGAAAACAAACCATTTTTAGAAAAAGGGAAAAAATAAAATAAAAAAAAACAGGGGGGGGGGAGGAGAAATCAGCTTGTCAATTCTTTCACAACATTTAAAATCTTACAAATATTCATAAAAAGGCAAAAAATACTCAGTCCCCAAAAATATTGTGTCATAGACTTCAGAAGAAATATCTTCAACCTGAAACGTTGCCCTTCCACCATTTTGTACACAGTTGGCAAAAATAGATATATATTAACAGCAATAACTTACCATTGTTTTTAATTTATTCATTTATCAACTTCTAGGACTTTCTGCTGCCTATCTCCCATAGGAAGTTTCAGTTCATTTTTATACACAAAAATATTTAAATCAAAATATTAAAACTTGTAAAATCCTTAGGTTAGAGACTCCCCTCGTCTCTGATGGCGGTTTGCCATGAAGACACACACGTGCTACATGAGGTCCAAACTATTGTGGTTAATGTTCGCTGCCAGGTCCTGATTGTTGTTATTATTGTTATTATTTGGGGCTAACATGTCCGACTGTCCCCCTTGGCCCGCGTGCATGGCTGCCATGCCACTCAGCTGTGAAATGATGGAGTTCTGGTCTGAGCTGAACTGTCCAGAATCTACAGGACCACCTGGCTGCTGCTGCTGTTGTGGTGGTGGTTGGGGTGGCGCCATATTGGGGTGATGTTGGCCTATGTGGGCCGGGTGGGGCGAGCCAGTTTGGGTCTGGGGGGAAATGCGGTGGGGCGACGGCTGCGGCTGGGACGCCGCCGACGAGGGTTGCATGCGCGGGGACGGGCTCGAGTGAGGGGGCTGCGACTGCGGCCGCGGCGACGGCTGTGGTGACCTTACCTGATTGCTGAGCGGACCCGCCGGGCCCAGGCCGCCTTGGCCTTGGAGGTGGGGGTGCGGGGACTGGGCCATCTGCTGCTGGGGACTCATGGGACTGCTGTGCTGGGCCGGTGAGCCCCCGCTCAGGTGCTGCTGCTGAAGGAGCCTCTGATGGATGTTCTGGTGAATAATTGCTTGGGAGGTTTGGGGCAGCGGGGGTCCGCCTTGCTGTTGGTGCCCCGCTAGGGTTTGTCCCGGTTGGAGAGGGGCGCCCACCGGTGCGCCGCCGCCCGGCCCGCCGTCTTGCCCTTGAGGCCCCCCCATGGAATTCTGTTGCTGCTGTTGGTGCATTTGCATCTGATGCAGCCTTTGTTGGAGAGCGGCGGCCACTTGAGAAGCGTTGCCTGGGTAGCCTTGCTGCCCCGGACCACCCTGTGGCCCACCTTGCTGCTGCTGCTGCCCTGGACCCCTCATGCCTCCCCCGGGCTGGGGTTGCGAAGGGGGCATTCCTGGCTGTCCTTGGCCAGGCTGCATGAAGCCCTGCTGTCCTTGTTGGAACTGGCCGTGGTTTGCCATCTGCTGCTGCTGCTGTTGTTGCTGCTGCTGTTGTTGTTGTCTTCGCAACAACAGTTCTCTGAAATGAGGAGTCATGTTGGACATACTGTTTTGTTGGCCTGTTTGCATTCCTCCCTGCTGTTGCTGCAGGACTGCCATTTGCTGTTGCTGTAGGTTGCTGGGCAACATTGGACGCTGTTGCTGTTGGAGTTGCTGAAGCTGAGCCATGGTGGGCACGTTCCCACCTGTGCCGCCCCCCTGAGCCATGTTCATTCCCGGTTGGCCCGCTTGGTTCACATTCATTTGCTGGCCGTCCATGCCGGCCAACTGATTGGGTCCGGGCACTCCTACTCCTACGCCAGGTAGCCCAGCAGCAGCCCCTTGGAACCTCACGCCTCCGGGTCCTTGCGGCGGTCCCCCTTGTACTCCAGGACTACCTTGCCCCCCTTGATACCTGGCTGCTCTTTGCCTGATGAAGGCCGCCATGAGCGTGGGGTTGGAACGAAGGATGTTGAGGACTTGCTGCTGTTGAAGGGGCGAACTCGGGGAGCGCAGCGTTCTCAGGAGATCCTGTAGCGCCCCTTGCGGGAGGTTTCCCGGCCCTGCAGCGCCGGCTATTTGGGGAGCCCCTGCTGCCCCTCCCGACATCACCTGCATTAGACCGCGGTTTCCGGGCTGAGCTTGTTGCTGGTTGAGTTGCTGCTGGGCGACCGCTGACTGCTGCTGTGCAGTCATGTGACCCATCATGGCGGACCTTTGTTGAGGGTTCATCCCCGGTCCCCCGGGCCCCCACTGCTGGTTGGCCTGTTGAAGTTGCCCACCGCCTCCCACCTGGAGGTGCTGCTGGACTTGAGGGGGCAACTGAGACTGGGAGGCGCCTTGCTGCATCCCAGCAAGTATCCCCTGTTGCTGAGGGTCTAACATAGTCCTGCCAACGATTCCTTGAGCCTGGGGGGGAATCCCCTGAGCTCCCATGTGAGGCATGCCCATCTGGGCCGGGTTGTTCTGGTGGTGAGGATGTTGGGGCATCATACCCCCCTGTCCTAAACCTCGGATCTGAGCCTGGGCCTGAGCCATCTGCCTCTGGGTCTCTGCAAGCCGTTGGATTTTTAGGGCAGTCTCTACGGCTGCCAAAGGGGGTCCTTGCTGTTGGCCTTGTACGGGCATGGACCCTTGAACCTGGTTGGGCTGTTGTTGCTGCTGAGGTGGGGTGGTCGGGCCGAGTCCAGGTTTGCCCAGCGACTGGTGGAGAGGAGAGGCTCCCGGCGGTCTGGGATTGTATGGCGGCAAAGCGCCAGCGTGCTGCTGCTGCTGCAGTTGCTGTACATTGGGGGGCTGCTGTTGCTGGAGCTGAGGCACCATCTGCTGCTGGGGTGAGTTCATCACCCCCCCTCCACCCATTGACTGAAACGGATGGTGTAGATGGTGTTGTGGTGGTATGGCGCCACTTTGCTGCTGAACCTGCTGTTGCTGTGCAGTAGTATTGCCCATAGCGCCCACGCCGACTCCCTGCTGCTGAGGAAGTGCAAGCATATTTCCCTGGGTGGGTGTCTGCGGCGTGGACGGCTGCGTGCCCACAGACGTGGGCGTACCGGGACCGGTCGCTCCATTGTTGGTTCCTGGAGAGGGCAGGCCGTTGCCCCCTGGAGCGCCTCCTGGAGCCGGTTTCCCGACTCTCTGCATGCTGGCCATCCTCCTCCTCAGCATCTGGGCCTGCTGAAGCCTGTGCTGCAGTTGCTGCTGACAGAGCTTGTGCTTGATGTTCAGGCAGAATGGCACCGGGCACTTGTTCTCCTGACAGTGCTTGGCATGGTAGCAACACAGCGCAATAAGCTGCTTGCAGATGGGGCAGCCGCCGTTGGTTTTTCTCTTGCAGCCTTTAGTGTGTTGGACGACACGTTTCATCTTCTGGCAGGACGGCAGAGAGCAGTTGGCATTTCTACACTGGCAGGCGTGGACCAGCGACTGGATGCAGCGCTGGATGCTGAGGCGACGCGAGTCTCCCGGGCTCTGAGTGGTGGCGCCGGTCTGGTTGCTGCTCTCGTCGTCCAAACCGAGGCCTAACTTCTCCATCTTGTGCTCGTGGCCCTTAGTGTTGTAGCACGTGATGCAAAGGTCGTAGTCCTGCAAGAGATAACATGATCGACAAGCAATATTTTCATCATTGTAATAAAAACAATTCCACCAGGTTATTAGACCCTAATGGACACAGAGCTATACACATACACTACTCACAAAAAGTGAAAAGATATTGGGCTTTCATGAGAAATTTCAGAGTGAATCTAAAACCTATAATCTATAACCTTTACAGGTAAAATTTTATTTTAACCTTCTCTATATTTTGAACACACATGTTCAAGTGTTCAATATTTCAGCACTTTTTGCACAACTTGCTGTAATCTAAAAAGGAGCTGAATGGAAAAATTCGCAACAGGTGTTCAATCATGACAATATCGAAGGATGTCCACTTTGTAACTCTTCCAGTCTTGCTGTATTTCTGGTGCAACCTGCTGATGACACTAAGCTTAGTGGCCCGTTCCCTCGGAGAACATTCTATTTAAAGCCTCGCAATGGCCAAGTACTGTTGATCAATTGTTTGGTGTCGTTTTGGTCACGTGACGTCAAAATATGAACAGCATGATTGAGAGAACTGTTTAAATACCGATTTTAATTCAACCAGGAAATTCATGGACTATTACTGATTTAAAAAGAAATCACTTAGTATTGGCACGCAGTACGAAGTCAAACAAGAAAATGGTTAAAAGTAGAAGCACACACCATTGATGGATGAAGGGAAACGATGTAAATGCAGTGTAAATTTAAGTATTTTGCTTCTTTCCAATAAAAAGATAATTGGGGAAAAATAATCCCACAAACAAAGCCCTTTCCCATTGCTCACCTCGCACACGGTACAGTGGAAACGAGTCTCCACGTGGTGTTTGCACAGATTACATGTGTAGACGAAGCGGTCTTGGCTTTGGTTATGCAACTCGACCAACATGCACATGGAGCTCCACATAGACCGCCTCAACGAGCTGAACTCCAGGTGTTTGTCCCGGGCCAATGTCAGGAAAGCGTCACGGCCATCCATAAGGTCGCAGGCCATCAGAGGATCGGGGTCGACAATAGGGGGCAGTGCATTGGCCATTGGGCCTGCGATCAGCCGGATCACAAAGAATACCTACGAGGAAATGGACGGCAATAGAAAGTATTAGAATCATTAGAAATGCAGTCTCATATCGTAAGGAGTGATTAACCAGGAGCCAACATTTTTAATTTCACCTGTAAAATCTCAAATGTCATGAATGCTGTTGCTCCTATTAAAACTAAGACAATCTTGAGGCGACCGAGAACACCGTGGAGGAGCACAATGATGGTAAAGACCTCTAAATCAAAGTGTAGGAAAGCAGAATGCAAGTGGAGAAAAACTAAACTCCAAATTGACTATGACCTCGACAGAAAAAGTCTTTGTAATTTTAACCAAGAGTAAGTCAGGGCAAGACAGCAACACTTTTCTGAAATCATCAGTAAGAACTTCAACAATACTGGCACTCTGTTTGCTGTGGTTGACAAGCTCACAACCCCCCCGAATCAGATAGCTCCAGAACTCCTAACAGCAGATAAATGTAATTAATTTGCTTGTTATTTTAGTTAAAAAAATCAAATCAATCGGTTAAATATTAGCACAAATCAGCAAAATGATAAAATGATACTACATCTGAAGCCACCTACGAAAAACTATTACCATGTCAGAATTTGATACAGTTGACCAAAAAACTGTAGAGAAAACGGTTTCGCAGCTGAAACCATCAACGAGCTGTCTTGACTCAGTACCATCTGACTTTTTAAAAGCTATTGCAAAGTCTGTGCTAGCTGATTTGCAGCAAATAATCAATTGCTCACTTCAGCCAGGCGAGTTTCCTAAAGCTCTTAAAGTAGCTGCCTTTAAGCCTATGCTAAAAAATAGAATGCTGGACACTATCATGTTAGCAAGCTATAGACCCATCTCAAATCTCCCTTTCATAGCCAAGATTGTTGAGAAAGTTATTTTTAATCAACTCAGCAATTTCTTGGAACTTAAATGGACTTGACAAATTTCAATCAGGGTTCAGTCCTTAAATGGTTCAGGTCCTACCTGGAGGAAAGGAGTTATTTTGTAACCAAGTCTTCAATCTCATCGAATGGCAATGACTTATGGGGTCCCTCAAGGGTCAGTTCTTGGACCCCTCTTGTTCAGCCTGTATATGCTACCCTTGGGTCAAATTCTTCATAACTTTAATTTTGACTATCAAAGCTATGCAGATGACACTCAGTTATATCTAGCAGTGTCTCCAGATGACTACAGTTCAATTGAGGTGTTGTGTCACTGTCTAAAACAGATAAATATCTGGATGAGCCAAAATTTCCTTCAATTAAACCACAACAAAACTGAGATAATTGTTTTTTGGCAATAAAGAAAATAGGATTGCTCTTAGTAAATACCTGGAGTTACTCTTTAAAAACCAAAGACTAAGTCTGAAACCTTGGTGTTCTGATAGATTCCGACCTGACTTTCAACACTCATATCAAATCAATTACTAAAACTGTCTTCTACCATCTGAAGAACATATCCAGAGTAAAGGGTTGCATGACTCAAGTAGACCAGGAGAAGCTCATTCATGCTTTTATCTCAAGTAGACTTGACTATTGTAATGGTCTTCTGACTGAACTCCCTAAAAAGAGCATTAAACAGCTGCAGCTCATTCAAAATGCTGCAGCTCGAATTCTGACCAGAACAAAGAGGTCAGAGCATATTACTCCAATTCTAAAGTCTTTACACTGGCTTCCAGTCAGCTTTAGAATATATTTTAAAGTTCTGCTACTGGTCTATAAATCACTAAACGGTTTAGGTCCTGAATGAAATGCTAATGGAATATAAACCCAGTAGGACTCTAAGATCAACTGACTCAGGCCAAATAGTGGAGCACAGAGTCCAAAGCAAACATGGTGAAGCAGCATTTAGCTATTATGCAGCACACAAATGGAATAAGTTGCCAACAGAAGTGACATCAGCCCCTTGTGTGCATGTTTTAAGTCCAGGTTAAAAACTCTTCTTTTTTCCCCCCATGATTTTTAGAGCATTTCCACTTGCACTGTACGCTGCTTTAATTGTTTTTCTATCTCTTTGTTTTAAATGTTTATAAGCTGTTTTTTTCTTTGTTTTTAAATGCTTTTAATCATGTAAAGCACATTGAGTTACCTTGTGTATGAAATGCGCTATATAAATACATTTGCTTTGCCAAAAGGCACAAACAACAAATGTGAAATGAATAGTAGGGCTGCGTGATATGGCCTTAAAATGTGATTTTTTTTTTCTTTCAGACAAGTTTTTTTCAAAACAACTTGCTTTTTGTTTGGTATCAGAAATAAAGCAAATGCCAGAAGAGAAAACAAATCTTTGAAAACAGTTTCTTTACGTCAAGTTTTTTTTTCTTCTAAGAATGAAATTGAATCAACTTCCAGAGAAATAATATAGATTAAAAAAATTGTTTTGCACGCTACATGCAAGCATGTCTTAGCATAAGCACATCAGTGGGAACACGCGTTGATTCATGGAAGCCACAAAAGTTTTATTTATTTATTTTTTTTTATAAATAAACCTACAAAAATCTTCCATGAATAGACTATTTAATTGATAAAACGGATTACTCACCCAGGCCTAATATCGCAAGTAGTAGTGAACACTTTACTTTCTCGTACCTCTTTATGTTTTTCCATAGTGGCATAGAGTTTTTGTGAAAGGTCATTGGAAACATTGGGCATCCCTGGCTTCTTCTTATTGGCTCGGCTCAGGCTGCTCTTATTCTTACTTGTCTTCTTATTGTTCTTCTTCTTGGCATTTTTACTGTCACCTTTACCGTCCTGCGCACAAAATGAAGGGGGGAAAAATGTTAGTGTCATGTAACACAACCTCACGTGTTTACAACACTCAGTTACTCACATCAATACTCTCATTAGAGGTGCTGTTCTCTTCCCTCTTCCGCTCTTCCTCCTCCTGCTCCAGCTCTTTAATACTCTCTTCTAACACATTGGGCCAAAAGTCCCCTTCAAAATAAGGCAACTCGTTGGCGCTGGTCAAACGATCCTCTGTCGCCTGCTTGAAGATGTCCTGTAGGAGAGGAATCAAAGATACATGCAATGTGTCATTAGTGGCAGCGACGTCATCGGCTAAGAGTTAATCATTGCCATCCTGAATACACCACACACACGTTTTACTTAAACTGGGTACACACATACTGACGCGACGTTTTTCCCCACTTCCGATCAAAGTTGGAAAAGGCCCGATTCATTGATGTCTCTGAAAGATTATTCGAAGCGATTATCCTCTGAGATGTGGCGAGTTAATCTTGATTTTTCCTCTCCTATCTACTACGAAAACAGTCAAGATCGACATTCGTGAATGAGAAACTGGTTGTCTTTCAGTGTATAACGTGTCTCCAAAGTCCTTTACCACAATAGAAAATGACAAGGAGAGCAGTTTCCAACTCCATTGAAGTTACAGGATAAGGTAACAGATAAGGCTCATGCTGCCTCTCACAGATCAGTCTTTGTAGTCCTAAATTTTTTTTCCTTGCCATGTGTGGGGTTTCTTACATTTTCAAAATCAGTAAATATGTTAAAAATCGGTATGCGTGTAAAGTGAACTCACACTATTTGCGGAAGATAGGGAAAGAGCCATGTTGCAAATAATTAAAATCCACAAGTAATTGACCTAAAACTGTTTATAATTGCCTCTGGATGCCCAAAATGGCAGAAAAGCACTATTTTTGTCTCAGTGAACCTCCTTTACTTACTTCAACATTGCTTCTTGACACCAAGATGGTGGCAAAGCACTATTTTTGTCTAAATGAAACTCAACTCACTTCAGCATTGTTCCTTGACACAAAGATGCCACAAGAAGGCGCCAAAACAATAGTTTCATCGGTTTGGCCTAAGCACAAAAACAGCCAATAGGTGACTTTTCAGCGAACAAGGGCAGAATGGTTCTGCAAAAAAAATACACGAACGTGAATTCAAGAAAGCCGAACCACGAATCACAGGGGTTCACTCTACCCCACCTTAGCAAGCAAAACAAAGACTACATTGTGTCACCTTGTAGTCATGCACTATTCGCTCAGCCACAGCTTTGTCCAACATCTTTTTGTACCACTCCTGGAGGCGTTTTGGCTTCGGAATCTTCTGATCAGCAGGGTGACAGTGGAAGATGTAGTCATCCCCTTCACTGGGCGGACAGGCCCAGATGTGTCCAGTTGTGTAGCTGAGGAGTTGCCCAAAAATAAAAAATAAAATATAGTGAGCATACACAGTGATGCTAGCAGACGAGAGAAAGATATGTTCCACATTCATAGCTATGCGACTTCTGCAAAAAAAATAAAAATAAAATGCTGACCCCAGCTTCTTGGCATACTCCAAGTAGCCTATGAGAATTTCATGGTAAACAGCCGTTCGCAGACATCGAGGCCGGAAAAAATGCACACTGTCCAGGTAGGAGATGTAAACTCGTCTGTAGGGATGATAAAAGAGCAGTCAACAATTTTATATAGTTTAATTAATTTAGGGCAGCAGTAGCTCATTCATTTGAAAATGGTAGGTCAGTTTTTTCCCCAGCCCCGGCGACTTTAACCAAGATGGGGCAGATTTCCCCGTTCCCAGGATGTGATAACACAAATCGTTCTTCTGCGAAGCAATTTTTACATTTCATACAAGGCTTTAAAAATCTCAGCAGCTGCAGGAGAATCATTTTATCCTACTTAAAATTTCAACAGCATTTCAATATTTAATAGCTGAGCTGCTGTCAATTTTTTATTTTATTAAGAAGGACTATATACGATTATATATATAAATTTCATTATCCTCCTACAAGTTTTGTCATCTATGATTACAAAGCACTACTGATGTTTTTAGGTTTTTCCCAAGGTATCGTTTCAGTACCACTATCGAGGTACTAATCAAAGTCAAAAAGTATCAAAGTCAGAATTTTGGTATAGGGACAACACTACAGCAAAGTGTAAACTTTCCACTGAGGGATTAAATTAAGATTAAAATTAGTATCATTTTAAAAAAACATTTACATTACCCAATAAAACCCAAGTCTGGAATGAGTGTACCTCTGATTAGGCTGAGGGCAGTCTGATCCGTACTCTTGAACGTGCATTCCAAAGAAGCAGACATCTGCGCCATCAATATCTTCAAATGCAAAAAGGGCTTTTGTCCTGTATGGGAAAGACTCCGACATCTCTCCACTATCCACAAATCTGAAAAGACAAATCATGAAAACCCTACTATTTAAAATCGTAGTAGCTGAGAAGATGTCAAATGACTTAAGAGGTAAAGATTTGAACATGTTGCCGTCCTTTTGATGACCTACCTGGACTTCATGCCGGGTTTAACTTCCACAACTTTGTCCGAGACGTGCACCATGCGGATGAAGACCTCTCCAGCCTCCGGGTGGCTCTGTCGTTTCAGGAAGTCGTTCACCCTGGTCTCCAGGAAACAGCCTAACTTTGTCTGAGGCAACCCTGAGAGGGAAGAGAACCAGGTAAGTCTTTTTTTTTTTAAATTCCATTAAAATAAATAAATAAAGAGAATAACTTGGGAAGCTAATTACTTTTAGCAGAATACTTGTTCTCCCTTCTTGTCTTATTAGACTTCTTTAGGCAGCCATCACATATGAAACTGAGGCATAACGAAAACAAAATGGAGGTTGAGTCAACTTAATAATTTTCCTTGATGAGCAAAAAATAAATAAATAAATTTCCCCTTACCCCAATGGCCAGATTGTGTCATTGTGTAAGACACAAATTTGGTGCATCTTGCGTCCACACTCCAAACATTCAACAAGCCTTGAATCAAGAGAGTAAGACACACATCACATGCAATTTGGTCATACCAGGGTGCTAAATTATGTTGGCTCCGAGCTGCTAAACTTACAGTTCAGGGTCCAGTGTGTCGTTCTTCTTCTTCTCAAACTGCTCTTTGTTAATGGATCTGAAAGAAATTTAATTAAGACAGTAAGGGGACACTGCAGTGGCAAAACTAAATTCCAACAGATTCTAGAAATATGTGATGTCCACCTAACTAAAATGATACATTGTGGTAAATTGACTTTTTCATTGTTGTTTTTCTGTTTTTTCCTTTTTGTATTTTTCTCTTATGGTGAGAACCATCCCCAAAAACACTTATTGGAGGTTTATCTCTGCTTATTCGAGAGTTTTTGGTGTTTATAAAAACCAAAAAAAACCTATATACATTTATATATGCAATTGTAATGGCCGTCCGTCAATTACGCTCAGATTTTCGCTATTGGCGGTCCGGCCCGATTCCTATCCCACGTGAAGAGCAGGGGTCCACTGTATTGAATACATTTTCCCCAAATTAAATAAATTGTATGACATTAGGAGCTGGAGTTCAGTTGTTTGGGATAATTCAGTGTAAGCATCTGGGAGCGAGTTGTGGCCTTCAGCAGCTCCTTGCAAGTGTTTTCAACTTGTTTTTGTGTTTGACTGCTTGTCCCGTTCAATAAATGGCTACCAAGACTGAAAATGCGTTGGCAGCTGTGGCTCTCAATGCCCACGTGAGGGCATTACAGCACCTTTATTGTTAGTATTTTTTCCACTTCAATCGAGAGGCAGCATATCTAAAGCTTGCTATTACCTCAGATATTGATTCACAACATAAGGCCCCACCCCAAAAAACAAAACATTGACCAAGTGGTAGCTGTTAATTCGAAAAACCAAAGACGTTGGGGTACCCGTAAGACCCCTGTATTTATTTTTTGTAAGATCGACTGAACAGTGAGATAAAATATGCTTTCAGTAGCTGACTCATACAGACAGGGTTTTGTAGAAGAATTACACTTTAACAATTGACTTGTTAGTTTGAAGGTTACTTGCCCTCCCTAGGTGACAATGCAATGAAAATATCTTAACTTTTGAGCATATATACTTACGTCTGTGGCTGAGTGGGGTCATCACCCAGGGACACGGACTCTCCCTGGATCTCGTTGAAACACTTCTCACAGAAGTGGTACCTGTCAGCAATAAGCCCAAATTTTGGTGAACTGCACCATTTTCCCCCCACATCACAGTCAATGACAGACAGTGCATGGAAGGGTAGTCCCAAGTGGAACACAGACAAGGCAGCAAGCAGAAGCAGTTGCACAGGATAGCAGGAAGTCGTCAGTGCAAAAGCCAATCATGTTTGCTAGATGGTGGGGGAGGGATCAGTGATTGGGAGGATGGGTGTGGATGTTCATGGTTGTGCAGGATGAAAAACAAGCCGATGGAAGTATTACAACCATTGGAAGTGAGGAGAAACATGTCACATGGACCAGGAACATGACAAGACAAACATGGAGGACAACAAGAGCAGAAGGCCGAGGCAAAGCACAGATTAGCAATTTGGACATGAAATAGGATGATCATAAAACAATCACCAACACAGCTAAGAGCAGGGGGAGCACAAACAATGGGTGGTTAACTGGGAAAGTGGAGTGGAGAAAAGAGGTTGGAGCACAAGACATTTTGCAAGCGCATGAACAAATAAGCACAGATGATCGCTCAGTTGGTGATTCATTCAATTAGTTCATTTTAAAGTTGGTCTTTTTCTCATTCTAGCAAGGTACGATTTGCATCCAACCACAGAAGTCATAGGGAACTACAGATATTTAATGCCTGCATCATGAAGAGCTTGAAACTTTGCAACACAGTTTCTACAGGGGCATCTCAATGAATTAGAATATCATGGAAATTATTTCAGTAGTTGAATTCAAAAAGGGAATCTCATGATATAGATTCACTGCACACAGAGTGAAATGTTTCATTATTTTATTTTGTATAATTTTGACTATTTTAATTATAAAAAACCCAAATTTACAATCAAGAAATTTGAATATTACATAAGAAACATCTAAATAAGTCTTATAGAACTCGACCTTCTGGTATTTTCCTGTGTTAATCTATGCAATACACAAGTTCCACTTTTTGAATTTAACAACTGAAATGAATGAACTTTTCTACAATATTCAAATTTATTAAGATGCATCTGTATAAAGGATAAGAGAAGACCAACTTATAAAATGCCAATATATTAGGTACAACATGAAAAAAATAAGGCAGCATTTTTTTCCCTTTTTTCCCCCCCTCCTCTTTGTTTGATCTCCATTCACAATGATACAATTCCCTCCTCCGTACCTGTTCTGGTAGCTGAAGTAAGCAGCGTCTCGGGGAATAGTGCACAGCTGCTTTCCGTAGCAGCACAGTGTCTGAGGGGAGAACTCCAGCTGATGGGCAGAAGCGAAGAAACAGGGTGATGACAATATTATTTCAATTAAATAAATAATTAACTGCATCAAACAAAAACTGACTCATTTTGCGTCAAACAAAAACTGACTCATTTTGCAACATATGATTCTGTCCAGTGTCAACTGTGACTGACAATAACTCCCTCAGGTAATTAATAGAGAAATTGGGATTAGGAATGATAGATTTCATAAAATCAAAGTTTTAATTGTCAGAAGTTGACCCTCCTGGAAAACAAGCACCATTCAGTTGTGTTATTTGTCAGGGGGAAAAAAATATAGACGAGTCTAATAAGAAATGTGATATGGCATCAGCGGGCCCAAGGCCAATTTTAGCTCCATACCCACAGCTTCCATTTTCAGGAATGCGTGAAAGGCTTACTTAAAGCATTTGAAACACATGAAACATTACATTGCATTTTGAACATCCAAATACAGTATGTTTTGAGAAGGGCTTGACTGGTGCATGATAGGAAGGCATCGTTTCATATAGAGAAATGGATGCAACATGAAGGAATAACGAGGCTAAATATGAAATCTAGAGATTTAAAAGTAGAAAAATACCTTCTACTCTCTCCCAACAGTTTTACATTTAATTACACAAACAGCTTATCTGAGCTAAACATGTTCGTTGACACTGAAACTAAAGACGCCAAGCCACTTAAGGAATGTGTCAGAGACTAGGGTTGGGAACGATAAACCGATGCGACCGGATATCCGTTCGTAAATGCAAGAGATACGACTGTATCGGTAGCGGATTAGACTAGTGATACAAAATTCCGTGTTGAAAGCAAATCACACTTAATCACAACAATGTAAATATTATTTGTTTTTCTATTTATTTCTTCATTTGTTGCCTAGTCTCACCTTTCTTCCACAACAATAGCCAAGTCTCTGCATCACCGGGTCAATCTCCTGTTCGAAGACCTCCGCCAGTTTGGAACAGCACTTGTAGACTCGAGATGTTTTGCGGTTGTACAGCCAGGCATTGTTGAACATCAACCAGATGTCATCCACATACTGCCAGGGATCCTGATACTGACCTATAACCAAAGCACATGGGGTCAAGGAGAAGTCCTACAGTAACAGACTCATAAGAGCTTCAGTAATAGTGTCTAGGTAAATTCGACCTATTAGAAGTTTACCAAGATTAAAAAAAAAAAAAAAAAAACATGTAACAAAGAGAAATACTGACCAGTGTCGAGCTTCCGCTTGATAGTGGACAAATCCATGGGGTTTTTCACAATGTCAAAGTAGTCCTGTGAAACCATCATTAACATGTATTAGATGCTATCCAACTGGATAAAATGCAAAGATTTAGGGGAAAAGGGGACAAAGGCTGAGATGGTCACAAAAAAAAGACCCCAAAAACTACTACTACTATTATTAGGTTTGGATTATAAGCCGCAACCCGCAACCAAAATTTTAATAAGTGAACTTCAGATACATCGCCAGAGTGAAGTGGAAAAAAAATTGAGTGACAGTCACCTATGTACTTACAGCCGTTGATGAAATGGGACAAACAATCAAACGCACAAATGCAAAAAGAAAAACACTCACCAGGAGCACTAACACTGAACTAGCTGCGTGGTAAATGGCCAACCACATATGTGACTTTCAACGTCACCAGTTTATTTTTATAATTTTTTTAATACTCTCTTTCATTATGTTTTATAGCTATATTTTACAATAAACTGTACTATTTTTCTTCATTAGAAACAAAAAAATTGCATTTCAATTCATTTCATGAGGAAAATTTATATACTGGTACATCTCAATAAATTAGGACTGTCAACAGTTTAATTTAGTTAAATTCAAGTGAAACTGATGATACAGATGCACTACACACACACAGAGTGAAATATTTCATGATTCTTTTTTAAATATGTATAATGAATATATCATTTTGGTGATTATAGCTTTGAGCAAACAAAAATCCCAAATTCACCATGTCAAGAAACAATGAACAATATTTTTAATGCAGAAATTAGCCAGGAATTTGCCCTCTGAAGTGTTTTATGAATGTATTGAGTATTGAAAAAAAGACATTTCTACCATGTAATTTTTTTTTTTAGATGTACCTGTATGAGTAAATTTAGAGACAGGTTTGGACACTTCGAAACTTGTAAGGTATGACTGTCTTTGTAATTTGTACGTAGGTGTGAAAAAAAGTTCATTTTATATTTCTTGAGTGGGTGCTGCTAATACACCGCTGCGCTCAGTAGACTAGCATTAGAAAAGCAACAGAAACTACATTCATTGCACAGACCTGAGAAACAAATGACGTCAATGTAAATACCCATACATACAGGTATGCACAGCAACTGTGGATCTACAGGCATCCTGAAGGGCAGCGACTCCGGTTCTTGCCTGTAGAGGGACTCCAGTGTTGGCATAAGGGTCTGGCGAAGTTCTTCTGGCTTGAAAACTGGGAAGACAACCCAGATATACATTTACACACTTTTGTCATCAACTTAAAAAAAGGCCCAAAAAATATTATCCTAGTGGGAGTAATAATAGTTGGTTGCTTTTTTTTTTAGTAAGTTAAAACTTTTTCCTACTCTTCTTCTTTGCTGGAGCTTGTGATACAGCTGCATCAGATGATTGTTGTTCTTCTTTCAACTCCTTTTTCACCTCTGGTTTCTTGTCTTCAGTTTTTATAACTGACGTTGGCGGGCTGGTCAACGTATCCATTGGAACTACCTTGCCTCCTTCTGCAGAACACTCCTCCTTTTTAACATCAATTTCCACAGGATTTTCCTCCTTTTTGACGCTGCCGAGCTTCCCCCCTTTGGAGCCGCTGCCGGTGTCGCTCTCCTCTGCGTCATCCTGCTGCTTGACTTCTGACTTAAGGTCATGGATGGTGGCCGTGGTATCTGTCTGTACCTGATGGGAGGAAGTATCCATGCTGTTGACAGAGGCTGGAGTCAAGGCTTGACTGTCCGCTTGGAATGACCCCTTTTGGGACAACTGCAGACAAAAAAAGGGAATAACCTCAGAGTAAATGGGGAAAAAAACAGGCATGCTATAATGTTCTACTGATACAAAAAAAAGAGATTTAATTTTTTTTAAATAAGGGCTGTTTCTCATTTACAAAGTAGCAATACTCAAAGAGACATTTTGAGAACAATACATAGTTGCCTTTGTTGTCACACAACTTTATAAAGGACACACTAAAATTTTAGAATCGTGTTGAGGACAAGTGGAAATATTGGATGTATTTAATGTGTTGATGGAGGCAAATCATTAATACTATTTGAAATTAGGATTGATATTGAAAAATCATGGTCACTAAACAAGTGGTTCTCAAACCGGGATCCCGGAATGGGGGTTCACAAAAATTATTCACAATCAGTTATTGTCGTATCATTCAAACAAGCGATGATGGATACATTTTTAAGTTTAATTTGACATGAATGAAGTTCCTCTCTATTAAAGAAGTTATGAATATTTAGGTTAAAACGAATGGGAATGCGGGATGTTTAATGTGTTACGTTAGTGTAACGCACAGCCACATTGGATGCGTGTCACCTGAAATGCACATGGAAATAGACCATACTGGAAATAGACAATGAAAAATGGCTATAGCCATGAATCATAACTGGCCACCTGGAACTGAAGGGTAAATCCAGCCTAAGAAATTCCATTAAACAATTTCAGGCTTTGGTCGCTCAAGTTGTAAACTGCTAAACAACACTGACCGGAGTGCGTGGCAGCTGACCACCATGTGGTGTTGAGCTTGAGGCAAGCCCAGGGTGAGATGGCGTAGTGGAGCCAGCCCCAATGTGAGGCTGCTGGAGGGGCTTGTTGGAGCCAGGACCCTGGCCTAGCTGGTTCTGCTGGGGGGCTTGGGGTGGTCCCAACTGCGGTGCGCTAGGGGTGTGCGGCTGAGGGGTCTGAGACCCAGTAAGTCTGGGGGGTGTCTGGTGAGGTGTAGGTGAGCGACTGTGAGCCGGGGAGGGCGAGCTGCAACGCATGGATCCCAAATGGTGGATAGAGTTGGGTTGCTGGTTTGCATTTGGAGTCATCGAAGAAGCAGGCGCTCCAATAGTCGAGTTGGAGCCTCCACCACTGACACTCTGAGGACCCATAGGTCCCACTGTGGAAACTCCACTGGAACCGCTTGCAGAACCTGATTGTGCTAAAGGACTAGCAACTGGGAGAGAAGGAGGAGTCCCCATCTGCGTCTGAGAATATAGCAAACAGATTGTTTACGACACAAAAAAAACGGATGAGAAGGTATTTTATTCATCAATGTCCAATTCATGTCTGACATAAAATATGCAATTCTTCACTATGATCTTATTATGTATAAATACCAGGGCTGACAATTTTGATGATCCCCTACCCCCCAAAACAATCTCACTTCCAATTTTACATAATCACTTCCAATTTTAAATAATTTTTTCCCCTTTGCTTGTAGAAAACTATCACACAGACATGGATGGCTTTGTCATGTATCATTTCTTTGGTAATGATCAGCGCGATTGATTGCATGATTGCATTCCAACAGGCTCCTTTCTTGTCATCCAGAAAACAATGTGAAAAGGATTCTGCTCATGTCTGTTTTTTAGCAGGATCAACATTGCTAGTCGCTTTTATGAAAAACTGTTGCTAAAGGGGTCGGAATAGTCACTAAATACTGTGCCAGTCTCTAATTTGTTAACATTGACTGCTCCACTGTGCTCGCAGCATGTTAGTGCAAACAGTGCACACCAGTGGGGATGCACTATGAAGTAGGAAAGCCACGAAAATGTTTGTCCTCTAAGTCAAACACATCAAAATAATTTGGCGAGCCATATTAAATAAACAAATACAATCGATGAACATCATGCTTGTTTTAGAATTTGTAAGCAACCATTGTGTTCTGAACATGGCTCTTTAATAGTTGCCTACTTTCAGTAATTGCATGTCCATGCTGGTAGAGAAATGCCAAAAGAGCCAAATCTCTCATCTGAATGATTTTAACAAGTGCTTCCTTGAATCCTTTCATACGCCCTGGCATAATAGGTCAACTAGATACACTATTAAGAAACAATAGAAACGATCTTACTTGTGTCATGCCTCCCTGGGGTCCAGGCTGGTTCATTCCAGAAGTTGTTCCGACCCCAGGTCCCGAGCCAGGAAACTGTCCCTGGGGCAGATACTGGTTTTGTAGCTGGTTGACATTAGGCTGACCCATCCTAGGTCCAACGATTCCCATCTAGAGGCAGCGGTATAGGTACAAATACAGAAATCATTAGGGATTGTTCATCTAGTGGCACGGGGGTGTTCCTAGTCAAAAGAGTTGACAAAAGAGCCAATGAACAGAAAGATCCGGTTGACCACAAATGAAACCATCCGCAACGCAAGCAAATGCAATACAGGTAAATTTCACTTTGTACTGACCTGATTGCCAGATGTTCCCAAGGGGAGAGGAGGAGTAGACCTCTGGCCCATAGACTGCATCCCCATCTGATTGAATTGATTCATGCCTGACAAAACACGGCAAGTGTTATTACAACATGTACCACTTTAATCGGAAATACAATATACATCTGTTATAAATTTATCCTGACTACCTGGGGAAAAAAATATAGTCATATCACAATTTTTCTTTAACTCCCCAATCTGTGTGGGGTAGTTAGAATACTGAAAACATTTATTTGTTTTGAGTTCATATTTTTAAAATATGTGTCCAGTACACCATACAACCTGAACCTTGATGGCAATCAGTTAGTCCCAAAGAAAATACCAATAATTGAACATAAGAATGAGATTGAAATGAATATAGGTGTCTATCATCCCTTTTGTTTTTCTTTGTTGTGCTTATTTGGTATGATACATCAAAAAGTGAATTCCCTTCTTGAAAAGACAAATGAACACCTTGTACTTTTATGACATCACGTATACATCAAGTGACTACTATCTGTGATGCCCCTCTTGGTCTTTTATCCTCTATGATCTTGCACTCATTGGGATCCCTGTTATTTATTGGGGAGTCGAGGAGGTTGACCGTTGTGAAGAACAGGTAGGTTCTTTGGGAAACAGACTTGGCCAAATGAAGCTCCAATGTCCTCTCCACTTGTAACTCTGAAGGTAGTCTAACCTTGGTAGACCACCAGACCCGTTCATGTGGCCAAAACAAACACCTTCTATCCAGTTGGGTATGGTTTGCCTGGTACATACTGGCGCACTGGGAGGTGACCAGTAAATGGAACCATTTGTTCATCAATGCACACATTTCTTGTTCTAGACAGATTTAACATCCTTGCCTTACTTTGGTCATTCTCCACAAAAGATCACTTATTTTTTTTCTAAATTTGATTACCGTATTTTCGCGACCATAACGCACATTTAAAAGTCTTACATTTTCTCCAAAATGGACAGGGCACCTTATAATGCGGCGCGACTTGTGTGTGCACCAAGTTCCAAAATCTATAAATGTTGTTGTGTGATGAGCGCTCCGCTTGACTGACTGGGAGCATTTCCTGCCGACACGCTGCTTATATAGAGGAAGGCGGACGTGGCTGAGGACAGCATGCGTACATTAAAGGGGGAAGGGTGCAAGTGACAGAGGACGCTCAAAGCACGCCCCCAGTAGGTATATAGCGCCGGTATGTGCATTGTGCAAAACATCGGTTTGGCTAAGGACCCCCGAAAATGGCACCTACGAAGAGACACGCTTACGAAGCACAGTTTAAACTGCAAGCTATTAGATGCGCGGAGGAACATGGGAATCGAGCAGCCGCGAGAGAATTCAAGATCAACGAATCCGTGGTTCGCAAGTGGAGGAAGCAGGAAAACGAGCTTCGCCAAGTCAAGAAGACGAAGCGGAGTTTCTGCGGAAACAAGGTGAGGTGGCCCGAGTTGGAAGACCAACTCGAGCAATGGATTAATGAGCAAAGAACAGCCGGGAGAAGCGTCTCTACAGGCACCATTCGACTGAGTGCAATAACTCAGAGCTTGCCATCATTCCAGGAGGCTTGACGAAGGAACTCCAACCGCTGGACATTGGTGTAAACAAGGCGTTCAAAGTAGACAGGAGGATATATTGAATTGGATTTCTTGTTGCTTTGCTGCAAGCATATCTCTCTTGCAAACATACCTTGTCTGGTATGATACTTGAGTTAAAATAATGTGGCCCGGTCCCTAATGATTGTATACCTGGGCTTTGCATCCTGTTGACCATCTGATTGGGTCCAGTGGGTCGTACCATAGATGGGTCAGGGAGGGGACCATCTGGGAAAAACAAGGCATATGATGTGCATGTGACAAGGATGGGGCAGAAATGGCTTAACAAAGGGTTTATTACTGACTATTCCCAGTCTGATTTTTTTTTCCCTTAAAAAATATTAGAGTGATAAATACAATGTGACATTCTCAGATGACACTAGGGCTGCGCGATATGACCTAAAATTAATATCATGGTAACAGTATATAATTAAGATATAAGTTTCAGTGTAAAAATTATAATGGAAGCATTTATGAAGAGGGTTGTTGTTTTTGTTAATATAATAGTTGTAGTGTCGTGTTGTGTTGCCCTCTGTTATTGGCTGTACAAAGAGATTTGATAAGATTCATCCATACCAAAGAAACCTGAATCTCATCAAAAGCTTTGACGCGCAGCAATAAGCGGAACAAGTGGAACGCGGAACAACTGGAACCTACTGACAATGACCGCATTTACTTTAAACACTTTATATATGGTAAGACAAATAACTTTGATTATGTTTTGCAAGATATTATGATATCATATATATTCTCATTTAATTTTTATATTAATATTCTCTTTGTCTAAGTGGAGGGAGACTAGCAAAGTAAGAATTTCATTGTTGTGTTTTTACTGTGCATATGACAAACATCTTGAATCTTTAATATTTTTCACTTTAGGCAGAAATACCAATGACAAAACCAGGCGTGACAACAGTACATAATGATATATTTCCATATGTACGGGTATAATTAAAAAGCAAACTGCATTTAGATTTAATTCATGAGGAATTTATTATTATGCACGTCCAAATCTTTTACAATATAACCTTACACAACATCAGTCTGGATTCTGCAGGCTGGACAAGAGTTGGGGATATACATGTGCATGGATTTGGGTCCCATTTGTCATTAACTGTGTAAGGATCAGACAAAACCTGGGTGCCAATATTGCACAAAAGCTTTGCTGCATATCTTTACTTTGCCTTAGCTGGCAATGAACTTGCATACTGTGATAAGTTACCACAAAAATTAGGTGATGATGAGTCTATCTCACGTTCATTACTTCTTGTCCTCTTTTAGTGCCAACAATACTTTCATAAATGTTGCTTGTTAGATGACATGGAGGCGGGGATTAGGAAGTACACCATTGCAAACTCTTTCTCCATTTTTATACTGAGACAGATACAATGACGTCATAAGCGTTGTCGCGATTGGTTGGTTAAGTCTAAATCTCTGTATGCCCAAATTTATACCTTCTTCCAACTATACTGTTTATACCACGCACCCTAGTTGACACATAGTAATTAAATGTGGGAGGCCAATGGATAATCATCCCATTGATATCCATGTACGCTTGCACACTCACTTGGAGGCAGTCCAGCAGGAGACTGACCCATGCCAGCAGGGCCAAGACCCAGACCCTGCTTCTGGAGACGGGTCCTCCTCTTCTCCTCCAGCTCTTTCTGGATTTTATAGATCTTCTCAGCTAGCAAGTGATAGTACTCAGCCTTCCCAAAAACAAAGTCATAGAATATTAAATTAGAATTGAATACTTACAATTAACTGTTGTTATATGACACCCGTAGGAACTTACTCTATTGTTTGCTGACTCGTACATGTCTCCTTCAACTTTTCTGGCATAAGCCACCAAGTTCTCCATCCGGCGGTCTTTTAAAGCTGCGGGATCTGGAGTTGGAAAGATGGCCTGAACACTGGGTGAAGCAGAAAAAAAAAATTTAAGATTTAACTAATGATCGGCTCATTTGTCAGTATTGTGTATACAAAATGAGAATAAATACAACAGTATGTTGTTATTAAAGACATTACTGAAATGACAAAAAAAGAAGCATTGTAGATGTATGATAAATTTCAGTCCCCCGAAGGAATCCATCCAAGCAGGATCATGGCATATTTTTCTCTCCCCTTCCTGTTTGTTACCACTGCACCATTGTATCCATATAATGAACTATTTCCCCAAATTATTCAAATGTAAATGAAAAGCAGTGGGCTGGTGGACAATAACTGAGCACTAAGAACTTAATAAATAAATACATTTCCGAATTTCATTACGCCTCTTCCAGCGGTAGCGGTTAGCGGCCATCAAAGCCAAAGTGCTCCAGTATGACAACCAGTTGGCACCCGCTAAGACGGGGCCAATTCGCATCACAAAGAGGCCATGACGTAGTAGAAGCAATGGTGCCCGCGGCATACACCCCCCCACGACTTCTATGAACCAAGTGGCTAATGCTAGCAGCGTTTTTTTTTAAACTAGCACGGCGTTTTTATTAAACTAGCATCCTCGTGTGGACCGATGCTAAGTTAGGTGGGGTCGCTAAAGTGGTCGCCCGCCATTCCAGTGCGCTACAGACTGGGAAGGGAAGACACGAAAGCAGGGCATCATCCCACCGGAGGCTCCTGCGTTTGCTTCCTGTAGCCCAGGAGCAAGCATATCTCGCTCCAGATACACCGCCGCAAGTAGTTACTGGAGAGGAAAAAGGAGGAGAAAAAAAAGGGATGAGATTTGCCCAAACCAAACGCTTAGACGTGGAGGCGTTGACATCCCTTTCAAGCCTTCTTTTTTATCAAACGCCAATTTAATTCACCATGCTGGGGCATGCAGCCAAGACGTGCTATATGAGCGATGATATTCGAGGTAATTTCAAGATGAGAGAAGCGAGCGATTTAGAACAGTACACCAGAAAAACAAAACGGGATTGTGACAGGTATAAAAGTTATAAGACACATCTGGCATGTTGTACAAGAACATTCTGCCAATTACACGGACAGAGATTTTTCGTTCGTATTTGGAGACATTACACGACTCTCAATGTCTTTATGTCTCAAAAGTCTTCTCTGTCAATTGACTGTCTGTTGTCGTACTAGAGCGGCTCCAACTACCGGAGACATATTCCTTGTGTGTTTTTTGGACATACTTGGCAAATAAAGATGATTCTGATTAAGTTAATTCGGTTCAGGATCAGAACCTTGACACTCAGGATACCTTGTGTTACATTTCTTAAGTATCTGGACGTAGAAATGTTATCACGTTTTATTTGTATTAACACATTTAGGTTGTGAACATGTCCCCAACAATCATAACCCTTAATTGGTTTTGCCCTTGTTGCTCAATATCTTCCCTTTCAAAGATTTAACAGATGCACAATTCCAATTTTCCAAAAAGCCCTTGTCAAACCTTAAATCAACATTAGAAATTTTTTTACTGACAAACTTTTTACTGACAGCATGTAAGCAGAAAATCTTGATGTATGTATTGGCCCGGACACAAGTTTTTATACTAAAACATCAACACAGCAAATACTATTGTAATAATCTTAAATTCATTAACATATTTTCTGTAATCCATTTCAATAATACCTAAAACATTTTGATGTTCTCTGAAACTTGGCAAACTGATAATTTATCAACTGTAAATCTCAAAAGGGGTGGCGGAGTTTCATTTCTGTTAAAATAAATAAATGCAAACTGTCACTTTGTCATGGAAGTTTACCTGTTCAGATGTCAACTATCAAAGCATGATTTAATCTCATGTATTTATAGGAAATTTAGACCCAATATGGAGCAACTTAATAATTTAATGGAAGCGCTATTAGGACCATTCAGAAACCAAAAAATAATAATTATTTATTCAATTACGAATTATATCAACTATCACAACAGTTGTTTTTTTTATTTTTTTATTCAATGTTTTCTTTTGGCCTTCTCCCTCAACATCACATTGGTGTTCTTATAACTGTTCAGTGGAAAAATTAATAGTAACCCTCAAGAAACAAGATACATTCATAACAAAAGGAACTACAAAATGAAATACAGTGCATAGATTCTGTCACCCGCTAGTCTGGAATTTTGCATTACAACAACAAAACCGTCGCTTTTATATGACTCCGTGTGATTGATTCTACAACGTTTTTATTGTTTTGAAGGACAACTGGTGGAGAAAAAAGATGGATTCTTCGAAAGAAGTAATTATTGCAGTGTTTCATTGAACAAA